>NW_025225889.1:0-17696 GCF_018294505.1 Triticum aestivum | reverse complement strand
GAAGATCATAACATTCATAATCATCATAGGCTAGATTCTAGGGTTTAGCCTCTACGATCTCGTGGTAGATCAACTCTTGTAATACTCATATCATCAAGATCAATCAAGCAGGAAGTAGGGTTTTACCTCCATCGAGAGGGCCCGAACCTGGGTAAAACATTGTGTCCCTTGCCTCCTGTTACCATTAGCCTTAGATGCACAGATCGGGACCCCCTACCCGAGATCTGTCGGTTTTGACATCGACATTGGTGCCTTCATTGAGAGTTCCCCTGTGTCTTCGCTGCAAGGCTCGATGGATCCTTCAATCATCAACAACAACGCGGTCTAGGGTGAGACTTTTCCCCCCAGACAGATCTTCGTGTTCGGCGGCTTCGCACTGCAGGCTAATTCGCTTGGGAATCTGGAGCAGATCGACAGCTACGCCCCCGGCCATCAGGTCAGGTATGGAAACTTGAACTACACAGCTGATATCCGCGGAGACTTGATCTTCGACGGATTCGGGCCTACGCCAGGAGTGCCGAATAGTCACGACGAGCACGGCTTAGACCTGTTGTCTGAGAATACTCGGGGTATCGCACCTGTAGGAGCTCCGGACCTAAATCCAGGGCAGATCGCACCGTCCAAGGACGGGTGGATGGACCCCGCCCCGGAGGCCGCTCACTCATCAGCGGTAGAGCCGAGCACATGCTTCACCCCCAAGGAAGCCGGTGACACCGGACCCCCGGACTCATGTCCGGCTGTAGGCTCCAGTCCATGCACACCCGAGCCCGCCGAATCTGGTTGGTCTCCGGTAATGTAGTTCACTGCTGCGGATATCATCCAGCACTCGCCCTTTGGCCATATGCTAAACTCATTAAGGTCTCTCTCTTTGTCAGAAGACTCTTGGTCGAACTATGTCTGGCTCGAGTGGGAAGCGAGCGACGAAGGAATTTGTTGCCCACCCACCACCACTTCATAGCCATGGTCGATGATTTGACCTACGTGCTTGATTTCGACTCTGAAGACATCAACGGTGTGGACGACGATGTAGGAGAAGAATAGGAACCGCCACCCACGGGGCGGTGGACAGCCACCTCCTCATATGATATACATATATATGGTGGACACTCCGAAAGAAACCAATGGCGATGAGGCAGTGGAGGATAACCCCTCAAGGAAGAAAGCAAAGCATGGGCGGCATCAGCGCCGGTCCAAGCCCCGCCACAGCAATACCGGCACAGGAGACGAAAACAATCTGGATGGTGTCGAAGACGAATACAACCCCGATCAGCCTGCCTTCAAGCAGACCGAACAGGAAGATGGGCAGGTCAGCCCAGACGAACAGGCGACGGACGAATCCCCGGAGGAGGACAACTACATGCCCCCCTCCGAAGAAGAGATTAGCCTCGGCGACGACGAGTTCGGCGTGCCTGAGGACCCCATAGAGCAGGAGCGCTTCAAGCGCCGGCTTATGGCCACTGCGAGGGGCCTGAAAAAGAAGCGGCAACAGCTCCAAGCTGATCAAGACCTGCTCACAGACAGATGGACGGAAGTCCTGGCAGCCGAGGGATAAAACAGCGTATCAGCCCGAATACCAGCCCGCACCCCTACGCCAATACACTACGGCCAGGGGCAATAGGCAGGACCTGCAAGACATACTGGAAAACAAGGCAGGACAGCCAAGATCGATCTACGGATCACGGGGGCGCGCCCCGACACGTGACAACGATCGTCATGCCGGATACACTATCAACAAGTCCGGTCGGGCCGAACACAGCCAACCAGACTCATTTGAACTTCGTAACCACATAGCCCGGCATAGAGGCGCTGCACACCCCTTCTGCTTCATTTACAAAGTGATGGAGCATGAATTCCCAGAAGGGTTTAAACCCGTAAACATTGAATCATACGATGGCACAACAGACCCCGCAATATGGATCGAAGATTTCCTTCTCCACATTCACATGGCCCGCGGTGACGATCTACAAGCCATAAAGTACCTTCCCCTTAAGCTCAAAGGACCAGCACGGCACTGGCTAAATAGCCTACTAGCGAATTCCATCGGCAGTTGGGAAAACCTGGAATACGCTTTCCTCGACAACTTCTAAGGCACATACGTGTGACCACCGGATGGCGATGACTTGAGCCACATTACCCAATAGCCCGGGGAGTCAGCCAGAAAATTCTGCACTCAGTTCCTAACTAAAAAGAACCAAATTCTTAACTGTCTGGACGCCGAAGCCCAGGCGGCCTTTAAGCATAATATCCGCGACGAGTGGCTCTCCCGACACCTCGGCCAGGAAAAACCAAAATCCATGGCGGCCCACACGACACTCATTACACGCTTTTGCGCAGGCGAGGACAGCTGGTTGGCTCGCAGTAGCACCACGCCAATAAACTCTGGCACTATAGACGTCCGCGACAATAACGGCAAGCCACGGCGCAACAGACATAAGCGTCGGAACAATGGAGACAACACTAAAGACACGGCAGTCAACGCCGGATTCAGTGGCTCAAAATCCGGTCAGCGAAAAAAACCGTTCAAAAGAAATAATCAGGGACCGTCTAGTCTCTACCGCATACTTGATTGCTCAAGCCAAATTCACGGCACCCCGGATAAGCCAGCAAAGCACACTAACAGAGACTGCTGGGTGTTCAAACAGGCCGGTAAGATAAATACCGAAAACAAGGACAAGGGGCTGCACAGCGACGATGACGAAGAGCCCCAGCATCCGAACACGGGGGGACAGAAGAAATTTCCTCCCCAGGTGAAAACGGTCAACATGATCTACGCTACCCACATTCCCAAACGGGAACGAAAGCGAGCACTGATGGACGTCTATGCGATTGAGCCAGTCGCCCCAAAGTTCAACCCATGGTCAGCCTATCCGATCACCTTCGATCATAGGGATCACCCTACCAGCATCCGTCATGGCAGTTTAGCCGCATTGGTCCTAGACCCGATCATTGACTGATTTCACCTCACACGAGTCCTTATGGACAGCGGCAGCAGCCTAAACCTGCTTTATCAGGACACAGTGTGCAAAATGGGCATCGACCCTTCAAGGATCAAGCCCACCAAAACTACCTTTAAAGGTGTAATTCCAGGGGTAGAGGCCCGTTGCACGGGCTACATAACACTGGAGGTGCTCTTCGGATGTCCGGATAACTTCCGAAGCGAGGAGTTAATCTTCGACATCGTCCCTTTCCGTAGCGGCTATCATGCGCTCCTTGGACAAACCGCATTCGCTCGATTCAATCTGCTACCACACTATGCATACCTTAAGCTCAAGATGTCAGGACCTCGCGGGGTCATAACAGTCAACGGAAACATGGACCGCTCTCTTCGTACAGAAGAGCATACTGCAACCCTCGCGATAGAAGTACAAAGCAGCTTTCTCCGGCAAACCACCAATCTGGCAACAACAACTCCGAACACCGTCAAGCGAGTCCGAAGTACCCCGCAACGGGATTTCCAGGCACGCCAAGAGCGCGACTAGCAGTCCGGCCTCCGCTCCAGCCCCATTAAGGCAGCATTCGTGCCGCGCTTACACAATTACGCACTCAAAATACCATGGGCATAGGCGGAGGCGCAATAGTGACGCAGTCAACAGTGCGGTTCAGCCGCAACATACTTTAATAACCCCCCTTTTTATCTTTCAGGACCCTGCTTCCGGGGAGCCTCTTCAGAAGAGCCGGATTATCGGACTTCCACAGGAGTGAAATCCAAGGAGGCAAAAGGCTTTGCGCACAAAGGGAATATCCAGGTGGAATCTATTCATGATCGTTATACCTATTTTATATACCTACATGTGGCTCGCCCTTGTATAGGACATGTCAAATAGTCCTATTTACCTCTGCTTAACGCATTCATTGTAAACATATGCTTAGACGTATTATTCATCAATGGGAGATTATATATAGCATCAGCTTATTATTCCTATCTGCACATTTTTCATATAAATGTTTATTTACTATTGCATCCGTACACCTTGGTACGTTCAGTTTGCCAGGGGCTTCTTACGACGCCCCTTAATACGGCAAGAGAAGTCCGAACACTTTCGACAGTGCGGCACCCCGAACTTATAGCATTATATGCATCAGCTCCGAATCATGTCTTGGGTCAATAGTTGGGTTAGCCCGGCTCCCTTGTTTTGGTACCTTACGTTCCGTTACATCGGCTAAGATAGCGCAGGGAGGACTATTGTGATTGTGTCCCGGTTCTTTCGGACGAGCGCCTCAGTAGAGAAAGCCGAAAACTGACCGGCATTATGCGGCGAGAGCTGGTCGCTGTTCGAGAGGTCTTAAAATCCTTAAAGATTTTTCCGCTTTAGGCGAGGAATCGGCCTCGTCCGATTTAGGAGTATATAGTGCCCCAATTCAGCTTTCTGAATTCTAGGTGCTTCGCCAAAATTTAAAATTATAGACTTCTATGGCTAAGTGAAAGTTATAAGCATAGTCCGATTGCCTTGTTCGCTGCGCCAAACACCTCCTTCAGGGACCAAATATGTGGATAAAAGAGTGTATGTGTTTTCCACGAACACCACAGTACTAGTTACGTGGGGGCGGAAGCTGACGACTGGCCTACTTTCAGAATTTTATAAATAGCCGCACAGAAGGTAATATTTTAAATCAACAAAGCGCTATATAGCGCAAATAACTTCCTCTTTATATTACAAAAATGACAGGAGTACATTCACTCAAAGATTGTGTCATTTGTACATTCATCGGCCACGAGGCAAGCGCCTTTCAAAATGCCATCATAATATTTCTTGGGATAGCGATGCGCCTTGCCCTCCGGCGGTCCATCCTTCACCAGCTTCTCCGCATCTAGCTTGCCCCAATGCACCTTCGCACGCGCAAAGGCTCGGCGGGCACCCTCAATGCAAACCGATCACTTGATCACTTCCAGCCGCGGACAGGCATTTTCCATCCGCTTTATCAGTTCATAGTAGCTGGCGGGCAGGGGCTCACCAGGCCACATCCGGACTATGAAATCCTTCATAGCCACTTCGGCCGCCCTGTGGAGTTCAACTAGTTGCTTTAATTGGTCACTCAGAGGCGTCGGGTGTTCGGCTCCAGCATATTGGGACCAGAACAGCTTCTCCATTGAGCTCCCCTCTTCGGCATGGTAGAACTCCGCGGCATCCGATATGCTGCATGGTAGATCTGCGAATGCCCCTGGGGAGCTCCGAATTCGAGTAAGTAAAAGAAACGCCTCCTCCACATGCTTGCTTTGCATAAAGAATGTCTTACCCGCCGCTATCTTCTTGGCCGCCTGGATTTCCTGCTGGGCCTTTTCGGCTTCAACCTTGGCGTCTTTCATGCTCAAAAGGGCCTTCGCAAGTTCAGACTCCTTCGTCTTGAAGTCACGCTCCAAGGACTCAAACTTCTTGCCGAGCTCCTGGAGCTCTTGCTGTACCTCGCCCACCCTAGCATTTTGCTTTTCACACTCAATGCGCTCCACGACCGCCTTGTTTTTGGCCTCGGATAGCGCTTTCTTCAGGGACGCCACTTCAGTCAAGGCCCCTATTACAAAATGATGACGTTTTTTTAGCGTCACCAATTTTTATTCTTTGTGATATGTGAACGGGGTATCACTCATCTTTGTTCTCTTCAAGCTGCCTCTTCATGAGGCTGAGCCCTGCCTGGGTCTGCTCCAGGTCCCGCTTGAGTCCAGAGACCTCCACCGTGCGGGCAGCAGCGGCAAGCAGCACCGCCTGCTTATTCACATAGACACCTAATATTAGACTCATGCGGATTAAAATTGACCCTCCATTTGGATTTTCTTTTCGAACACCAAACAGAGTGTCAGGGGCTACTATCTATCGGGTGATAATTTCACACACTTTTGATTACTTACCTCAAAGCCTGTCAGGAGGCTGGTGCAGGATTTGGTCAATCCGCTTTTGGCGGACTGAACCTTCTGAATCACCCCACTCATAAGAGTACGGTGCTCTTCATCCATGGAAGCGCTGCGAAGCGCTTCCAGCAGACTATCCGACGCCTCTGGCATAATGGAAGTCATCGGCATGGACGGCCCGCCCTCCTTAGTGAGGGGCTGCCTGACCGAATCCGGAACCTTTGGAGGTTCCGATATAGTGTCCGGCTGGCAGCCCGACTTGCTGCGGCTCCCGTCGGCATAATCCGCGGGGATCTTGCACCCCGTGTGCTCGGCGTCTGGAATTTCGCATTGGCGCGTCTCTAGAGTTGCCTCCCCTTGCTCAGGGAGCCTTTGGGACAACACCTCTGTGTCATCCGCAGGCCGAGGGGAAGTGGCTGTTGCGAGCGAATTCATCGCCGAATCGCTCAAAGACCCATCTGAAGAGGATACCTCGGGATGGGCCCTGGCCGGACTGCATATGCGTGTTCGTCGTTATAACAGACTATGAAGCGAAGTCGCACTAAAGTACAACGGAAGTGCGGATACTTACGATCTTACTAGGGGCTTCCCTCTGGGCAGCCACTCCTCCTCGCTGTAGGCGGCCGTGGTAGAGTAATCCGGAAGGGACGCCTTTCCCTTCTTGGGCGTCCTATCCTCCCCCTCCGGGGCGGCTTTCCTTTTCTTCTCCTCCCCAGTGCGGGGAGGTGGAATTTCTTCGTGATCCCCCCACCTCCGCGGGAGGAATCTGCCTCGTTGTTCTCGGACGACAAGCCTATGACGGCCTTGCGCCGGGGACCTTTCCTGGACCCCTGGGCCGACCTCTTAGGCCCTTCAGCCTCCCCGGATGGGGCGGCCCTTTCCTTCTCCTTCTCCTCCTCCCCTTCGTGGGAGGAGTGCGCCTCGTCGTCTTCGGACGAGGCGTCCGATACGGCCTTATGCCGGAGACCCTTCCTAGTCCCCGGGGCCTTCTTTTCGGCCTTCTTTTCCGATGCCTTGTAGGGCGTCGGGACTAGCATCTCCGTCAGGAGAGCGGTCACCGGACCTTCTGGCAGTGGAGTCGGACAGTCGATCCGCTCTGCCGTCTCCACGTACTCCTGATTAAGTACACACGATGACTTAAAATCCTCCCATAAGTATGCTGGGAAAACTACATCTGGTGATGGTTAGAAAAATCACCGGACGGGGGGCCGCACGACGTGGAGTCCACGGTCCTCGGATGTGGGAGGAGGTATTTCGGAGGCCTTGAACAGCACCTTCCATACGTCCTTGTGTGGCGTGTCGTAGAGCTCTTGAAGTGTCTGGTGTTTGGCCGGGACGAACTCCCACAGATTAAAAGCCCGTCTTTGACATGGAAGGATTCGGCGGACGAGCATGACCTGGACCATGTTGACAAGCTTGATTTTATTGTCAATCATATT
This sequence comes from Triticum aestivum, assembly GCF_018294505.1. NCBI lineage: Eukaryota > Viridiplantae > Streptophyta > Magnoliopsida > Poales > Poaceae > Triticum > Triticum aestivum. Next base: position 10,415 of record NW_025225889.1, on the reverse strand, counting down.
CTTGATGCAGTTCTGAAGTTCGGTCAGCTCCGCAGGCTCGCCCTAGGCCAGGCCCCTCTTTTCCCAGGAGGTGAGCCGCATGGGGATTCCGGATCGGAATTCAGGGGCCGCCGCCCAGTTGTTGTCACGCGGCTTGGTGATGTAGAACCACCCCGATTGCCACCCTTTCACGGTCTCCGCGAAGGAGCCGTCAAGCCAGGTGACATTGGGCATCTTGCCCACCATGGCCCCTCCGCACTCCGCTTGCTGGCCGCTCACGATCTTCGGCTTCACACAGAAGATTCGTAGCCACAAGCCGAAGTGAGGCTTGATACGGAGGAAGGCCTCGCACATGACGATGAACGCTGAGATGTTGAGGACGAAGTTTGGGGCTAGATCATGGAAGTCCAACCCATAGTAAAACATAAGCCTGCAGACAAAGGGATGAAGTGGAAATCCCAGTCCATGGGTAAAGTGGGCAAGGAACACGACCCTCTAGTGGGGTCCCGGAGTCGGAATGATCTGTCCTGCATCCGGCAGCTGGTGCGCAATAACTGCGGCCAAGTATCCAGCCGCCCGGAGCTTCGTGATATGCTCCTCCTTCATGGTGGAGGTCACCCACTTGCCCCCTGCTCCGGACATGTTTGTCTGTGCGGAGAAGGTGTGAACTAGGGTGCTGGAGCTCGAGGGTACAAGAATGGATAAGCAGAGGAGGAAGAAGGCGTGGGTAAAAACGGGGAAATCCTTATCCCTTTATAGAGGCGACGAAAACGGTGCGCCTCCCCACTTGCCCGTTGAAGATCGCTTATTTCCCAAGCGCCGCGATTGATGATGCGGTTGGGTTACCCATACTCGTATTGATGGGAATCCCGTGACAAGGGGACATGATCTCTGCTTCGACAAGACGTGCCGAGGAAACCGCCTCACAATATGCGTTGTGGCTGGTTGTGGGAAAACGGTTCGAATAATGACTCGACCGTAGTGTCATGTCACATCGCCTGTAGTTGTCAGTAGATTACATTTGTGGAATATCGTTCTCTCTATGGTGGTATGTGAAGATCATCTTGCAGATTCGGACACGATTTAAGTGTTCGATAATTACTTTGGAGTATTCGGAGATAGAACCCGCCTTGCAATGCCAAAGAAAAACTACGCGCCGAACTCATCATAATTGAAGCCTGGTTCAGGGGCTACTGAGGGAGTCCTGGATTAGGGGGTATCCGGACAGCCGGACTATATACTTTGGCCGGACTGTTGGACCGTGAAGATACAAGACTCAAGACTTCGTCCCATGTATGGATGGGACTCTCCTTTGCGTGGAAGACAAGCTTGGCGATCTGGATATTAGATTTCCTTCTTTGTAACCGACTCTGTGTAAACCCTAGCCCCCTCCGGTGTCTATATAAACTGGAGGGTTTGGTCCGTATAGGGAAGATCATAACATTCATAATCATCATAGGCTAGCTTCTAGGGTTAGCCTCTACGATCTCGTGGTAGATCAACTCGTGTAATACTCATATCATCAAGATCAATCAAGCAGGAAGTAGGGTTTTACCTCACATCGAGAGTGCCCGAACCTGGGTAAAACATTTTGTCCCTTGCCTCCTGTTACCATTAGCCTTAGACTCATAGATCGGGACCCCCTACCCGAGATCCGCCGGTTTTGACACTGACGGTTATTTGGTTGTAGGGTTGTTTGAGAGAGACCATCTTCATCCTACGCCTCCCACAGATTGATAAACCTTAGGCCACCCACTAGAGGGAAATTTGCTACTATCCTACAAACCTATGCACTTGGAGGCCCAACTACATCTACAAGGAGAAGGTTGCGCAGTAGACATCATTATCATGTCCACCTTACTACTGAACTGGTTTACCAAAATGAGTTTCATATACTACATTGTAAACATGTGATGTGTTTGTTTGTTTCTCTTCTACAACGCGGATAAAATATTGGAGAAGAGTACCCCGTTATGCAATGGTAAAGGAAGTAATGCAGATAAGGTTCAAGATAGTGATACAACCCTGTTGGTCTCCAAGAAAGCTGATAAAAACAATATTGAAGACACTGAGACAACCACAAAGTCATGTATTGATGTAGTGTTCGAGTTACTGGCTACTACTGCTGGCACCAGCTCTTCAAACTCGTTGCCTGAATCAGTTCGGCTTCTTGAGCCTCAACTTCAAGTTGAAAGACATCGATCAGATGTTATGCGACAGGAAGCCAAAGGACTGAGGAAGTCCCTGCAGAATTCAGATGCATACTTTCTGGTGCAACAACAAGTGCTGGAGGATTTAAGCGCCAAATAAGAGAAATTTAATAAGCTTGCTAAGCATCTTGCCAGCATTATGGGTACCCAGGATAATGTTTCTTGAGCTCTTCTGAAGTGGTTTCAGTTCTGGACTTGTTTTGCTGTGGCGTTTATGCACTGGTGGCGAACTTTGATGCCCAGTGGATGTAATATGTGTAATATCCGTGATAGCCTAGCGTAAGTTGCTTGCTTATTCATTTCCTTATTGTCTTGTTTATTTCTTTGCTTGTAGTAAGTGCAGTTCTTTTTCCGCGGTTTGCTAGTGGCCGCAATAACATATTTTTTAAAACTAGGCCACAATAACCATGGGCTACATATTTATTGTAGTTAACATGGCCCTCCTACAGGCCGTAGAAACAATGGGCCTTCTACGGGTCGTAGAAACAATGGGACTTATACGGTTCATAGACACAATGGGCCTTCTACGGGCCGTATCATCAATGGGCCTTCTACGGGCCGTATGATCGGTTGGCCAAACATGGGCCAATAGCAAACCGCATTATGGTCGTAGACGGGCTAGAGTTGCAATCGTCCGTTCATGGGCCGACCATAACGGGTCATCGTTAATTGGCCATATTTGATGATGCTATGAAAACAGCCCAACATATTAATGGGCCACAAACAGGCCGACTGTAACCTCAGGCTGAATTTGGCCCACAAGCAAAAAATGACAGTAACGGGTCGTAAGTAAATGAATGTTGGAATTGAGCCCTAAATGGGCCCAGAGAAGGCCGAAAGATACCATGGGTTGGAAACAGCCCAACGGAATAACGAGTTGTTGATGGGTATCAAGTGATACACTATTTATTACGAGCCAGTTTCACCACGGGTCATTAATGGGTATAAAGTGATACACTGTTCATTACGGGCCAGTTTCACCATGGGTCGTTAATGGGCCAAGAGTACAAAGGGCCTCATATGGTCCGAAAGACGTCATGGGCCATACATGGGCCAGAAGTTAAAACAGGCTGGAATCATATGGGACGGCCCAGATGATGCTACTGGGCCTAATTCAGGTAGGTCGTAACAGGCCCTGGGTTAGCGGGCTATAAATGGGCTATATGCGAACAGGCCGTTAACAGGCTTTCCATGGCCCGTCCCACCACCTTTTGACCAAGTCAAACGGGCTGGCCTTTTCATAGGAATGGGCCTCTGTTGGGCCATGCCACGTGTAGACGTATCATAGGCGCCTTTTGTCCAATGAGTCGATGACATCTGTTCCAACAGTGAGCCGACACGTGTTTCCTCCAGCCAATGATGATTTTACATGTGGAAAATCCCCATTGGTCGGGGCTGTTAACGGGTTATCGAATCCAAAACCGGACCAGATAGCTTAACGGCGTTCCGTTATGGTGGATGCCACATGTCGATCACCCTTGACAAAAGCACTTCTATGACGCGCGATTTATCATCATGGAAGTGGACACTTATGTGATGATAATTTTGGTAATGTTATGGAACACTTCTACGACAGCGCAGGTATGACTATCTTGATTCTGTCATAAAATCGTCATGGATGTACATGCATGACAGAAAACGTGACCTACTATGACAAACACGTATCATCACAGAAGTGTATTTTTTTGTAGTGTAGTGACTTTGGAGTGACTCTTTGTCGCATGTTGAGGGATTGTTATATGATCTAATTATGCTATCATTATTGAGAGAAGTTGCACTAGTGAAAGTATGAACCCTAGGCCTTGTTTCCAAGCATTGCAACACCGTTTTCGCTCACTTTTCTTATTAGTTACCTTGTTGTTTTTATATTTCAGATTACAAAACATATATCTACTATCCATATTGCACGTGTATCACCATCTCTTCGCCAAAGTAGTGCACATATACAATTTACCATTGTATTGGGTGTGTTGAGGACACAAGAGACTCTTTGTTATTTGGTTGCAGGGTTGTTTGAGAGAGACCATCTACATCCTACGCCTCCAATGGATTGATAAACCTTAGGTCATCCACTTGACAAACTTCTGTACTTGGAGGCCCAAAAACGTCTACAAGAAGATGGTTGCGTAGTAGACATCACTCGCCGTATTTCAGCTGGCCCATATGTCATGCACACAAAGGCAGAGGGGCGGTGTGGCCGAGAGGGGTGAGGCGCACGTCGAGGACGTGGTGCCGTGGGTTGGAGCAGCGTCGTGGGAATCGTGAGTGGCGGTGTATGAAACATGATGGTCGCCATAGTTCAACTTCCATGGACAAGTTTCATGTCTACTGACACATGCATTGCATACTGATCACTGGAAGGAGTACTAGAGAAAGCTAGGCAGATAAATAGTTCCTTATAGTCAAGCGGACCTACGTTGCCACTTGTTCCAAAGACATGCACACCATCGAGATAGTTCACCTATATCAATATACACATAGAGGAAATATTTTTTTACTACATTGGAAATAGTTCATCCATCCATAATGCCTTGCTGCTGGTGCAACTTCTTCTTCTTCTTGTTCTCATTTTTTGTGGGAGACGCAACAAGCTCTTTGGACCTTGCAGCTATCTCAAAACTCATACGGGCATCGAGGGCAGCATATTTTATCTGCTCGTACGTCAAGGGCTAATTCTCCCATCCAGATGACCTTAATGCCAGCGTCTCATCACCCTTATGAAGATTTGTTCCGAGCCCAAAATTTGCTACGTCAAATAGGGATGGTGTTTGTTTATCACAATCTTCTACAGGAATTTTGATTCTGGTTTATTGGTCAGCGATGCTTTTCAAATCAAGGTTGTACGGCGCTAGCTTATGTTTGTCCCCTTTGCTGGCTACCCCGCAAAAGTATATATCCTCCCAAGACAAGAAATTGTGGAGCTCACCTAGTATGGAGGGCACGTGTATGATGTGGTACAGCAAAACATCATCTTCGAGGCACAACTGAAGGACGGCGGCACGTTGGATCTTCCCAGTGGCACGCTCCATGCACTCTGCGTTGAGACCGATGACCTTCATCTCTACCTTTTAGAGGGAGTTGGATACATTGTTGATCCACTTCCGAACAACCCTTGGGTGGTCGATGACGGTGGAAACTATGCTCAACGAGCCTTCGACGAGGACATGTTGGATGCTAAAAACATGCATTTGGATCTCTTTCGCCATTTGAAACCACTGGACCGGAGGACTATGGTTTCGAGAATTAGGATTAGATGGCTAGTCTAACTAAAGAAGATGATTATTAAAGGGCCTTCAGAATTACTCAAGGAGTATGTGAAGAGGTTAAAATAATGTGAATGCAGTGGGGTTTGGATGCAAATGAAGATGAAGGAGAGGTGAAGAAGCCGAGGAAAATCGGTTCCCGATGGAGAAGTAAATGGGAGAAGTGGCTTAAAGGCAGTTGATTAGACGACTAGGTAGACTAAACAAAAAGGCTATCCGGGTAGGCTGAGGAGTAGTACATGTTCGTGTATGTGCCCATCCTTCTAGCGCTACATGTGCAACTGGCTAGTTGAGGTCAGTCTTTCGAATCACCGTGGCGAGACATTTTATGATTCCTTTTTATTTCTTCACCCCTCCTGACAGGTGGGACCTATGTAAACAGATATAAAAAATGTGTCGTAGCTGGTTCGAATGGATATTGGCGCGTGCGTTGGAGACACAACATTCTCTGGTTAAGGAATATGCGGTTATCCTCAAAAAAGAAAGATCCCTTCTTCGCGCTTCCGCATGCATGAGAATTTGGTTCTGCTCGCAATATGGATGATACATGGAGAATGAAGTGAACCCAGAGGCGATGCTAGCACGGGAGACCTATTTCCGCCATACAGTACTACTCCGTATGTTCCTACTAGTAGTAGGACAACTGTGGTACACTTGATGATCAAAATATTATTCATCTGGTCCTCACAGTGAAGTGACAAGACCCTGCGCCCAAGGTGACACTAGTCCAGGTGGCGTGTTTGGGTTACCAAAGTCAGCCTCACCTTGTGCATTGTGCAGTCACTGTCACCGCCGCTGTATAGCATGCATCGCCTCGTCTCCCTCTCCCCTAGCACTACTTCATCTCCATCTCAGTCTTGCTGGAGATCCTGATGTCACTCTACATCATCTCACTGTGCCCCACGTACCCTCTCCTTGCTCTCCTCCCCCAGTACCACTATTCCCTTGCTAGCCGCTCCAGCATCGAGAGCCTTCTCCCACGTAAATCAAGCCACCAAAAACCCCACCTTCCAACCTCAACCATGGCCGAACGCGAACCACGCAACATCCATATGAGCCACGATTGGAGCAATCTCCCCAGTGACATCCACGACCTCTATTGTTCGTGAATGGATATGTTGAGCGCCGTGCGGCTGGCTGCATGCTCGAGGGACATGCACACGGCCTTCTTCGAAGCGAGGTCTAAGCTTTTCAAGACACCCTGCTTGCAGCTTGATACGTCTCGAACGTATCTATAATTTTTGATTGTTCCATGCTATTATATTACCCGTTTTGGATGTTTATGGGCTTTACTTTACACTTCCATATCATTTTTGGGACCAGCCTACTAACCGGAGGCCCAGCCCGAATTGCGTTTTTTTGCCTACTTCAGTGTTTCGAAGAAAAGGAATATCAAATGGAGTCCAAATGGAATGAAACCTTCGGGAGCGATCTTTTTGGAACAAACGCAATCCAGGAGAATTGGAGTGGACGTCAAGAAGTAGCCGAGGTGGCCACGAGGAAGGAGGGCGCGCCCTAGGGGGGAGGGCACGCCCCCACCCTCGTGGGCCCCTTGTGGGTACCCTGACCTACCTCCTTCGCCTATATATACCTCCATACCCTGAAAACATCCAGGAGCACCACAAAAAACTATTTCCACCGCCACAACCTTCTGTATTCGTGAGATCCCATATTGGAGCCTTCGTCGGCGCTCCACCGGAGGGGGGATCGACCATGGAGGGCTTCTACATCAACACCATATCCTCTCCGATGAGTTGTGAGCAGTTTACCACAGACCTTTGGGTCCATAGTTATTACCTAGATGGCTTCTTCTCTCTCTTTGAATCTCAATACAAAGTTCTCCTCGATCTTCTTGGAGATCTATTCGATGTATCTCTTTTTGCGGTGTGTTTGTCGAGATCCGATGAATTGTGGGTTTATGATCAAGTTTATCTATGAGAAATATTTGAATCTCCGCTGAATTATTTTATGTATGATTGGTTATCTTTGCAAGTCTCTTCTAATTATCAGTTTGGTTTGGCCTACTAGATTGATCTTTCTTGCAATGGGAGAAGTGCTTAGATTTGGGCACAATCTTGCGGTGTTCTTTCCCAGTGACATCAGGGGCAGCAAGGCATGTATTGTATTGTTGCCATCGAGGATAAAAAGATGGGGTTTATATCATATTGCTTGAGTTTGTCCCTCTACATCATGTCATCTTTCTTAATGCGTTACTCTGGTCTTATGAACTTAATACTCTAGATGCAGGCAGGAGTCGGTCGATGTGTGGAGTAATAGTAGTAGATGCAGAATTGTTGCGATCTACTTGTCACGGACGTGATGCCTATATACATGATTATGCCTAGATATTCTCATAACTATGCACTTTTCTATCAATTGCTCGAGAGTAATTTGTTCACCCACCGTAATACTTATGCTATCTTGAGAGAAGCCACTAGTGCAACCAATGGCCCCCGGGTCTATCCTTTATCATATAAGTTTCAGATCTACTTTTATTTGCATCTTTACTTTCCAATCTATATCATAAAAATACCAAAAATATTTATCTTATCTTATTATCTCTATCAGATCTCACTTTCACAAGTTACCGTGAAGGGATTGACAGCCCCTTTACCGCGTTGGTTGCGAGGTTCTTGTTTGTTTGTGTAGGTACGAGTGACTTCTGTGGAGCCTCCTATTGGACTGATACCTTGGTTCTCAAAAACTGAGGGAAATACTTATGCTACTTTGCTGCATCACCCTTTCCTCTTCAAGGTGAAACCAACGCAGTGCTCAAGAGGTAGCAAGAAGGATTTCTGGCGCCGTTGCCGGGGAGGTCTTCGCTCAAGTCAGGGCATACCAAGTACCCATCACAAACTCATCTCCATCGCATTACATTATTTGCCATTTGCTCTCGTTTTCCTCTCCCCCACTTCACCCTTGCCGATTTACTCACCCTCTCTTTTCCGTTCGCCTCTCTTTTTCCGCTTGTCTTTTGTGTGCTCGTGTGATCGTTTATATCATCCTCATGGCTAGTCCCTTATCTGCTCCTATGTCTCCCGAGTTTGAAGTTCTTCACTTCAAGCAAAGGCAAGGAGAAAACTTAAAAGATGCTTGGTATAGGATGATGGAGTCTTATCATAATTGCACCTTAGAGGTGAATTTTAGAATTTTACTTTGCTATTTTTATGTTGGACTAAATATGTCCCATAGACAACTCTTGGATTGCGTTGCCAAAGGTAATTTTATTGAAATTGATCCCAGTATTGCACATGAAATTATAGAGGTAATAGTGGGAACACTACCTTAAAAAGGGGGGCCACATCATACCCAAGAAGAGACAAAAGTTTTAGAAAGATTTGCGAAGTAACAAAAATCTTACAAAAGTCTCTTGAACCTCTTAAGAGTGTTAGCGGAAATCTTCACCGTATAAATATGTTGATTACTCTTTGCATTAAGCGGTTGGATTCTTTAGATCTAAAAATTTCCGAGTATGAAGGGAAACTTAAAGAACCTCCCGGATTCGAGCATGACTCCACTAAAAAACTGAAAACCAAATATGGTAATACTTAGATCTATTCTCGCTTTTATGCCTAGCTAGGGGCGTTAAACGATAGCACTTGTTGGGAGGCAACCCAATTTTATTTTTTTGTTCCTTGCTTTTTGCTTCTGTTTAGTAATAAATAATTCATCTAGCTTTTGTTTAGATGTGGTTTTATGTTTTAATTAGTGTTTGTGCCAAGTAGAACCAATAAGATCATCTTGAGTGATAGTTAATTTGATTCTGCTAAAAACAGAAACTTTTGCATGCACGAGAATAATTTTAATAAATCACAAAAACGTGCTTTTTTAGTTGATCATTTTTTCAGTAGATCAATAGACAAATTGCCTATGACTTCCTATTTTGGTAGGATTTTTAGAGTTCCAGAAGTATTCGAAAGTTACATATTTCTTTAGATTGTTCTGTTTTTTACAGATTCTGTTTTCGTGTGTTGTTTGCTTATTTTGATGCATCTATGGCTAGTATCAGGGGGTATGAACCATAGAGAAGTTGGAATATAGTAGGTTTAATGCCAATATAAATAAAGAATGAGTTCATTACAGTACCTTAAGTGGTGGTTTTTCTTTCTTACACTAACGGAGCTTATGAGATTTCCTGTTGAGTTTTGTGTTGTGAAGTTTTCAAGTTTTGGGTAAAGATTTGATGGACTATGGAATAAGGAGTGGAAAGAGCCTAAGATTGGGGATGCCCATGGCACCCCAAGATAATCCAAGGAGAACCCAAAGCCTAAGCTTGGGGATGCCCCGGAAGGCATCCCCTCTTTCGTCTTCGTTTATCGGTAACTTTAATTGGAGCTATATTTTTATTCACCACATGATATGTGTTTTGCTTGGAGCGTCTTGTATGATATAAGTCTTTGCTTTTTAGTTTACCACAGTCATCCTTGTTGTACACACCTTCTGGGAGAGACGCACATGATTTGAAATTTATTAGAATACTCTATGTGCTTCACTTATATCTTTTGAGCTAGATAGTTTTTGCTCTAGTGCTTCACTTATACTTTTTAGAGCACGGCGGTGGCTTCATTTTGTAGAAATTATTGATCTCTCATGCTTCACTTATATTATTTTGAGAGTCTTTTAGAACAGAATGGTATTTGCTATGGTTATAAAATCGGTCTTGATATGATGGGCATCCAAGTTGGGTATAATAAAAACTATCATAGGAAGTGAATTGGATGCTATGATCAATTTGATGCTTGATACTTGTTTTGAGATGTAAAGTTGGTAATATTAGAGTTATGCTAGTTGGGTAATTATGAAATTGTGGAATACTTGTGTTGAAGTTGGCAAGTCCTGTAGCATGCACGTATGGTAAAAGTTGTGTAACAAATGTGTTGCATGGGGTGCTCTTTTGATTGCCTTCCTTATGTGTGGAGGTCGGGGGCACGCGATGTTTAACTCCTACCAACCTCCCCCCCCC
>NW_025225888.1:0-18836 GCF_018294505.1 Triticum aestivum | reverse complement strand
GAACCTTCCAACATGAGGGGCAAATGCTTCATGGCCACCTCGTCGTTCCCACCACCGATCTGAACTGCCACTCGGTAGTCTTCAAGCCAAGTTTCAGGCTTAGACTCACCAGTGAACTTGCTGACTCCTGTTGCCAACCTGAAATTGGGGGGAATAACAGCGGCTCTGATAGCTCTGCTGAAACATTCAGGACCAGAAACATGTACTCGACTGCTCGTGGGCACTTCTCTGTCGAGTGCACCACGATGGGCTCTGTTCCGGTCGACCAACCCTTGCACGATAATGGATCGCGCGTCGAAGCCTGGCTCCCTGGGGTCAACTGGAACTCTACGCCCTGTACTGTACTGACGCCTATCATCTGGCTGCCGAGGAGCGTAAGACCCACCCCTCGGAGGGGAATAGGGCACTCGACGCCTATCATCTCGGTCGAGCCTGTCGCCATATTGATCTCGCCGATGCTCATACCCTTCGCGCCGCGGAGGCGACCTGGGGCTGTGAGCCGACTGTACCGTATTCACAGTGACAGATCGACTGTGAATCCTGTTGCGCGACTGAGACACGGCTGAATTCTGATCTCCTGCTGCCCGGAGCAGATCTCTGATCTGCAGCAAACCTCTGCCAGCTTCTGACTGCGAAGGCTGAATGGACTCTGCTATACGGGTCGCAGCTGCTAAATTCTGAATTGGGGTTCGATATACCTGAGTCGGCGGGAAGAGTTGACGTCGACTGGTGTCGGGAACTCGTTGCCGCGCGCGCTCGTCGAGTGCTCGCTGAAGATTCTCCAGTCGAGTGCGCTCGGCCAAATTGGCCAGACGCGCCTCCTCCAAGGCGCGAGCCTCGGGGGTTTCTCCTGCGATAGGAATACGCAGGGGATCCTCGTTCCTGCGGCGAAGCTCTTCTCTTTGCAGAGAGTCGAGTGGCTCGGGCTGGTACTCTTCGTAACCTCGAGCAGGGTCGCCGCCGTCGCCTGCTCCACCACCGCGGGCGAAGCCGGGAGGGCTATGAGGCCCGTTGACCATCAGGATTTCCGCCGCTGGATCACTGCTTCCGCACTCGGATGCAGTCTCTCCGGAGCCAGTCGACTGATCGAACAAGCCGTAGAGAGATTCGTTGGGCTCGATTGCCGCAACTTGCATAGTGGTCGACTGGCGAGCCACCGCGTGACTCACCCATCGCTGAAGCCTCGACCGACCTGAGCGCTTGCGCTGGCGGGAGACCGGGAGGGTGGAAGATGGAAGATCCGACCGATACTGGGTCGATGGTTGCCGTAGCAGAACGCCGCGGACACATGCGCGAAAATGCGTCGCACCGCGGACGGGGAGCGCATCCACGTCGAGTGGAGCCTCCTGGAGCCATGCGGAGTCGTCGGCGATGAAGGTGAAGGCGCCGAGACGGATCTCTTGGCCCTTGATCAAAACTCCGGCAGACACCATGACGAAAATACTCGGAAGAATCGCAACTTCTCCACAAAATCGCTAAAACACCAGCCCCACGGTGGGCGCCAACTGTCGTGGTTCTAAGCCTGACAGTAGAGTGGGGGGTAGGTATGGAGAGGCAAGGTCCTAGCTATGGAGAGGTTGTAAGCACAAAGGATGTACGAGTTCAGGCCCTTCTCGGAAGAAGTAACAGCCCTACGTCTCGGAGCCCGGAGGCGGTCGAGTGGATTATGAAGGTATGGATTACAAGGTGCCGAACCCTTCTGCCTGTGGAGGGGGGTGGCTTATATAGAGTGCACCAGGACCCCAGCCAGCCCACGTAGGAGAAGGTTTAAGGTGAGTTAAGTCTGGGGCGTTACTGGTAACGCCCCACATAAAGTGCCTTTACTATCATAAAGTCTACTTAATTACAGACCGTTGCGGTGCAGAGTGCCTCTTGACCTCCTGGTGGTCGAGTGCGTCTTAGTGGTCGAGTCCTTCAGGCCAGTCGAGTGTGTCCTCGTTGGTCGAGTGAGTCCTCGTTGGTTGACTGGAAGGCGACCTCTTCTAGGGATGTCTTAGGGTAAGTTACTTGGGACAGGTCCGTGACCCTACCCTAGGTACATAACCCCATCAGACAACACTTTCTCGTCTCTGTTGTGGTGTTCGACTGGTCGATGACCCAAGCCATCGCGTCAAGTCATATATCTCCGGCATGTAACAGGCGCGGAGACCCGAACGTGGCGCGGGCGTTGCTCTCGGCTGACCTACCGCTTCACCGTCGGCTAGTGACAGCTCGCGTCCGCTCTGGGCCGGCATCAATGCGGCACAAAGAGCGAAGGAGCGTTCACGCAGGAGAGGCACCGGCGTGGGAGATGTTTTTGGTGGTCCCTGGTTTGCAGCCTGTTTGCGGGATTTCAAAAAAACTAGACCGGTCCATGGATTGATGGGGCACCATGTTGGAAGTCAAACTGCGTCCGGAACGTCGATCCAGATGTTTGCAGACATTTTGTGGGTCCATGTTGGCGCTGACGCAAAAATAGACACACCATTTGTCTGTGGACTGGTTCGAACTGATCCGCGGACAGTGATGCGGTAGCCGATCATGCAACGGTGCTCGCATCCATTTCAAAACAATTCAGAATGAACCAGACGAATTTCACCAAACACGAGTGATTTTATGAAGTTCGTACATAATTTACATAAAACAGACGATATTTCGTCAGTTGAACTAAAACCTAAAGAAACTTGGCTAACTTGTAGCGGACGGTGACCTCGTATGCATAGCCGCCCTAGCCGGACGCAATGTCGTCGTCGTTGTCATCCATGGTGTCGTCGTAGCCCGAGTAGTCCTTCCAGTGGAGGAAGGGCACTGAGGCACAACATCTCTGCTTGGCCGCCACCTGGCGCTCGAGGAGGAACCATTCCGCTTCCTCCCGTGTTGTGTGGAGGGACTTTGCGGCCAATGTCGACCTCGGCAGTGGTGCCATGGCGGCAGCCTTGCCCCTGCCGGCAGCAACGGAGGTGCCGGTTAGCATCCCTCCTTGTCGATCCTGATGAGCTTCCCATTGAGGTGCATGTCATTGTGCGACTGTTTTCGTTGTGGTGACGGACCGGTCATGGGTCCAGGCCTCCATTGGGTTAGGGTACCCGTGAACCCAGGCCAGTGCCTTGTGGAACTTGGCGAATGCGGAGTGGCGCGCTGCATTGCACCACGCCTAATGCGTCGCCTATCTCGCTGCCCTCTCATCGGTGGACCTGATGGCCCGCGACGAGGAGTCGGCGCCATCACGGTGGCCAAGGGTGTGGAGGCGGCGGGCATGTGCCTTCGCAGTCGCATGTGGTACGTCCTCCTTGACGGACTTGTCGCGCTAGTTGCGATGTTACGGCGACGCCATCCCGTCGATCCGGGTGTAATGGTTGAGCAACAGAATTCATTTTTGCTTCACCCATATTGCACTGATTTTTTTCAAACATAGTAGAAGCACTGAATTTCTACAAATATAGAAGAAGCACGTTCTGTTTAGCACAAATATATGTACAAGTGCCTATCACGGGCAGATGATTAATAACAAATTTATAATTTGTTTCGCTCCAAATTGTTAGACTCACTTCTAGTATTTTTTTTTAGTTTCGCTCCAATTTTTCCTTTTCCCTACGTTCTCTCTAAGTACGCGCGCTTCATTACCATGGCCCCACCTGTCATTGGAATCCAGAACGGAGACTAAACATCGGTCAAACAGATCGTGATGATGCGCAAATAAAATCGGAAACCTCCCCCCCAAATCAGCACGGTTCCCTTCCTCGTCTCGTACTGGATTCATCCGCACGCCCGGCGGCCGGTGGCGGAGGCGTCTCCACGACCTGAGCAAGGTTAGTTGGCGACCCTCCCTCAATTCATCCTCTCTTCCTCCCTGCTCTACCGATCTATGCTCTAAATCAATTCACACCTCCCTTGTCAGGCAAATCCGGCTGATATAGATTCTCCAAATCCGACTGGTATGTGGTGGCAACAATCCTGCGAGTTCATCTAGTGAGTGCCCTGCTCCTTATCCCATCTCATTGCTGCAATTCATGCCCTACTTATTGGTTCTAATCTGGTTTTTTTTTCAACCACCAATCGATATACAGAGAGATAACGATTCTAGTTTAATCTGAAATTGACTCATATATTTTGTTCACTCGTTGCAAAAGTTTCCATTGTCAGTCGACTGAAATGGTTTTCAGTCAGATTTTTTGGCCAATTGGAGCCGGACAATTTGTCCATCTTTGTACTTGTCATCTGTATGTCCATGTCAGTTTTTTCTCTTTCCCCATTGAGTTGCTTCACAGTCTGATGAGTGATGACAAACAAAAAAGAAGAAACATGAACCACATATCTGATTAGATCAATGTCATTGTAAACTTGAAACCACCACCAATTGCTGTGACCAAATAACAGCGAATCTTAGTACGTAAAAGCACACTGTAAAAATGAATCAACTTGGCACTGTTTTAAACAATACTTTAGTATCAAACTGGGAGCAGCAAAACACACTTGGATGCTACTCCCTCCGTCCGGAAATACTTGTCGGAGGAATGGATGTATCTAGATGTAATTTAGTTCTTAGATACATCCAAGCATTTCTGCGACAAGTATTTTTGGACGGAGGGAGTATGATTCAAGTTTTCTATAACTATGTATGAGAGTAGTCTTTGCTACACTGTAAAATATACAATAGATGCACGGTAAACAAAGCAACATTAGTTTAGGGAGCAACAGAACAACGACGAGCCTAATGGTTCTAGGCTCAAAATGTACTACAACTTTGCAGCACAATTACATTTCTTTCACACTGAAAAATCATATAGTAGATGCATTTACTAAAAAACTCGGTGCAGCAAACAAGCTCACATGCTAGGGTTCACAATTTCAAAAAGCTTTGTGGTATAATACACTGCACGCATACCAAACAAAGTAGTTTAGTACCTACTGGGAGCAGCAAACAAAATTCAGCTAAAAACACTAGGAAAAATAAACCATTTATGACTAAACTTCAGAATTACTATAGCTTTGCAGTAGAGTTACATTTATTGTGACACTCTAAATAATATAAAAAATTTCACTGTAAGACTACTAGAAATTACTAAATCCTTGCTTGCCAATTACATTTCTTGAGACTCTGTAAAATGATACATAAACACACTGTAAAGAAAAACACTGAACCCGTGGTCTCTGTGTGCTCTATATTGTAGTTTCCCAAACAACCTATAATGTATTTTCATAATTTATTTAAACTTTTGGTCATTTTCATTTTGCAGTAGATATGTCACTGACAAGAACTAACATTGTTGAATCCAACGAGGAATATATGGCGGAAGAATCAATCGAACATCACAATTCTGCTGAAAAAGATGTCCAAGAAATAGCTACCAATGATGAAGAAGGCTTCACAGATTGTGATGATGCTAATGCAAATGAAAATGAAGATGGTAAGTTTAGTACCTTCATTTATTTTCTGAACAAACCTTTCTGTACTTCTATGATAGGAAATTTCGGATCCAATGGCTACAATTGGGCTTGAACCTTCGGTTGATGGACATAACTCAAACATAAAAGTATGTATCTTGTCGAAGTACACAATAAAATTCCTCAAATTTCACTCAAAAAATTATGGTCTCAACTAATACTTTGTTATGCTATCTGTAGAAAATGCTTGCTCCTTCGGCTGATGGACTCCGACTAGTTAAAAAATGACCCAATAATTTACAGAACAAGCCAAGTGGTTCCAATAGTGCAGATTTGCAAGCATCAAACAACCATTCTGTTCCAGATAAGGAGGTTTATTTACTTAAATACCCTTTGGTTGCCGGGGATTAAGTTGTTACGCTTACACCTTTTGCAATTACATATACAGTACCCAGAACTTGATGTGTATCCTTTTATCCTAGAACAAAGAAACTATGATTCATAATGGTGGCAGTGCATGACAACTAGAAAAATGTACTAGTGTAGCGTCAGGCAGAAAAAACTTCTGCTGTAAAGAAGCTAGTATCTTTTCATAATCACATACAAACTGTTCAAACTATAGTGCTGGATTTTTCATTTGTTTATTACTTCTTTGCTATAAGACTGCTATCCAGACCAAAAGAACAACAAAAGGTACTACTGTAGCAAGTAAGTGCTCAAAGTGGTAGTGGTTTGCTGAGTTCGTTGGGTGCGAGTGAACTACATGTAAGTGCTGAAATTCATTTAATATGTTCCCCTGTTTTCACTCTGTTTTTCATGGGTGATGAGGATGATTCTGACAATGGTAACTTTGATCTTCTCTATCAGGCAGGAACTATATTATTCTTGAAGAGACTGAAAAACCGTAACAAGGACGTAGCTCTTGCTCCAAGTGTATGGTGTGATCCTAAAGTTAAACTTGATGGTGCAGAAAATAGAAATGAGTTCTGGATAGGGCATTTCGATATGGTGCTTGTGAAAACTGAAAATATGGTACGGAGTTGCAAAACTGCAATACTCACGGTAATACATAAAAAACAAAGAGTGTGTGGCCTTCAACCTTTGTACATGACTAATATCTTGCCTCAATTACTACTTGCATAATGTCAATGCATTGTGTTTTAACAGTTCATTTTGTTTTCTTGTTTGCAGATTCAGAAGATAAATGGATTAGTATATGGGTGCGTGGCGAGTATACTTCGATGTTCCAATTCATGGTGATGATGATGGATGCTTTCAGTTTTAGTTAAGTTGTCGGGATGACATTCCTGTTGGATGTTGTTCCTCGTTTATGTTTTAGTTAAGTTGTAGGGATGTTGATGGATGCTTTCAGTTTAAGCTTCGTTGTCAAGAAAATAGTTAGATCATGCATCACATTTGGATGATGTTCCTCCTTCAATATCCACTATTGTAATCCAACAACTTTATCTATGATATGATTTCTTCCTCTCATGACTATATTCTCTTGTTTTTTTCTTCACTTGAAAATACATAATTATGACCATTACGTGGAGCATCAATTTAATATATAAAATAATGTTATTCACATGATATATGTTCAACGCTTGAAGCATTGGAAATTTTTTGTTGCCAAGCAATGGGATCTTGATTCCTGTGCATTAACCACCAACATATAGAAGCGTTGTAGAAGTCCATTTTATCTGTTGTAGTCTTGCAACAGTCCCTTTTACCAACGACAATATAAGCAATGCATTATGCGCTAGCAACACTGAATAAGGCTACGCATCCAAAACCGTTGGTAAAGACACTAGCAATGCATATATGGACTCTTAGATACGGAAAAATGCGTTGCTATATGGGGGTTCCTGTTGTAGTGCATGAATATCTTGTTCATCTTCTGCTCCGCGTACAGTGGCCAGCGCAGCATCGGCACGCCCGCCGTGACGCTCTCCAGCACCGAGTTCCACCCGCAGTGCGCCATGAACGCGCGCGGTGGCCCTGAGTTGCTCCTAGCGGTGGCTTTGTGCGCCTATGCTCATGAAGCAGAGGAACACCACGTTGCAGTCTGGTTGGCTGTTTAGCCAAACGAGGCACTGGTGCCGCTCTTTTGCCTTGGCGATGGCACCGACAAACGGACCGACATAGTACACCGAAGACAATACTGACGAGCAATGCAAGAACAACGAACATATTTTACATACTTTAAGGAATGGTGCTAGCTGGCAGGGGTTGATTGGAGATTAGAGATGGAGACGGGCCCACCCCTCTGAAAATCAGGGCAGGGGGAGGGGGGAGAGATAATGGGGAGGTTCTAGTCGGCGCCTTAAGTGCCCCGAAGCGAAACTGGCGCTCACGGGAGAACCTACTGGGCCGGCCCATGAACACGTAATGCACCGAAATACTGTAGCGCAAAACATACAGAAAAGCGGGAGTCGCTGGGGATCAAACTCATGCCGCGACAGTACTGCAAGAGATTAGCTACCACTGTATCACTCACGTGCTAGTGATCGAAAGCAGCGCACAGTTTAAAAAAAACTATTGCGCACAAGGTCACTTATTTGAGAAACAATGTTCACCAATTGAACGTTGTGACTAGTGGACCGTTGACTGTTCAAAAAAATTGTGTATGCTTTTTTGAGAAATCAGGAATTAAAAAAATCATTCACAACAAAATGTTCACCGGTTAAAAAAAGGTTGACAAATTTAAATGAAAAAAATCACAAAAATAAAAATAGTTCATCGAATTTGAAAAAAGTTCATCATTTTAGAAAAAAGGTTCATCGATTTTGAAAAAAGTTCATCAAATTTGAAAAAGAGTTCATTGTTTTGGAAAAAAATCATATATTTTGGAAAAAAGTTCATCGAATCTGAAAAAGTTCATCGTTTTGGAAAAAAATTCATCAAATTTGAAAACAAAAATCCATCGGATTTGAAAAAAGGTTCATTGATTTTGAAATTGTTCATCAAGTTTGAAAATAGTCCACCGAATCTGAAACAAGTTCATTGGATTTGAAAAAAAATTCATCAGATTTCAAAAAAGGTTCATCGGATCTAAAAAAGTTCATCGAAATTGAAAAGGAATTCATTGATTTAAAAAAAATTCACATTATTTGAAAAAAAGGATGAGCAAAAAAGAAAAAAGAAAAAGAAAAAAGAAAAAACCGAACCGACGTGGATATAAATAAGTGGACTGAAATATCTATTAATAGAGGCGGTCATGGCCGAGTGTCTAGAGCATAGCGCTCGCAGCGACGAGGTTGTGGGTTTGATCCCTCGTTCATGCGTTTCTCTAAAAACAGAAGAAGAAGAAGAAAAAGCAAAACGGGCCAAGCCCAGATAACTCGGCTGCAAGCGCCCGTTTGCAAATTGGACTAGGCCCGTGAACCCTCCATGATTGCGTTTAGAATTATTGACACACGGGCTTTTTACAGGGGATTTACGGAGTGATTAGAATTTGATTGGTTGAGAATTAAGTGAGTGAGGCGGGCCCATCACTTAAAATCAGGGGGTAATTAGAGGAGGAAACGCGAGAGTCCGTGAAAGTCCGTCGCTCCTTTTGCCCGTGAGTCTGGTATTATCGGCCAGGGACACACACACCCGAGTTGGCTTTTTTTTTTCTTCTCATCCCTCCTGGCTTCCACTCTCCCACGCACGTCTCCCCTTTTTAACCACCCCGGCCGGCGCCCACGCCCACGCCCACCCCCTGAACGAACAACATCGACCCAACAGTTGGAAGCTCAACTGACCCGAGAGATACCTACCAACCAAATCAGCGATGGTGCTCCTCGTCCCTGGTGAATTTGATCGAGCGGACGGCCTCTCCTCCCCTCGGAGCGGGTGGGTGAACGGGCCCATCGTCCTCAGCGCCGGGCCGGCGGGCATCGTCCTGGCCGAGATGTTCCGGGAGCAGGGCGTGCCCTTCGTCGTCCCGGAGCCCGACGACAACTGCATCACCTCCTTCTGGCAGAGGCGCGTCTACGACCGCCTCCGACTGCACCTCCAGTTCTGCCACCGCCGCCAGCTTGCCGAGCACCTCGAGATCTGCCCCACCAAGCTCGACATCGAGCAGGAGCTCCGCGGCGGGAGATCGGCGGCACCGTCGTGCGCCCCGCCGTGGCCAGCTCCTCGGGGGCCGGCCGGTCGCTCGTCGTCGCGGCCGCCGCGTGCGGGACGTCCCTGGCCAGGCATGCTCTGGGGACGCTGTGATCGAGATCCACGGCAGCGAGGGCCGGCCCGGCGATCGAGCCGCCAGGCGTAAAGCGCGTGCTCTGCAAAAGCGGATGCTTCCACCTAATATTCCCCACTAAGAAGCTTTTGTCTCGGAACCAGTACTATTACTATATCTGCATTGTTTAGAATGTTGAGCCATGAATAATGTCGGGTCCCTAAGCTGAATAAAATTCTAGCTTTCTTTGATTTACAGGATCTGCATAGGAATTTTACAGGATCGACACCCTCTGGAATTTTTCCTTTACATGTTGTTTGATTCGCATGATTGTAGTCTTCAGGAACCAATTCTATAGGAACTTCTTAGTTCATTTTCACATGAAAACAAGCATGAGGTTGGACTTCATGGAAAAAATTCTCTGTTTTGCTACACGATGTAGGATTTAAGTGGATAGTACATCCTATTTCTGTACGTTTCCTATTCCTACGCTTCCCAAACCCTGTGAATCAAAGGAGCCCCTATTCTGTGCGCCGAACTGTAGTTGGGTGTTTGACAATTTGTGTGCCAAACATGCATCTTTGTTTTTAGCAGGGGAAGTGTCTGGAAAGACGGAAAAATGCTATGACAACGTGCAATTAGACTCGTCGTAATGGAAGTATGATAAGTGATATCATGCATGTCAACTAGATTTTTTTATGACGTGACACAAAATTAAATAAGTAAAGAGAGGATATGGTATCACTTCATGATACTTCATGATACCGTATCATATTAAATGTATACTATTTTGTGTCCTGCGTGATAATTAATAAGGCAATACTCCCTCCGTCCCAAAATAAGTGTCTTGAGCTTAGTATAAATTTGTATTAGAGCTAGTACAAAGTTGTGACACTTATTTTGGGACGGAGGGAGTATCTAGGGAGTATAAGATACTCCCTCCGTCTCGGTGCATTAGGCTTCTAACGAAAATCAAGTAGTAATTCTAACAAAAATCAAATACTCCCTCTGTTTCAGTTAAAAGTCCTAAGTGTACACCTAGGTTGCCAATTTTTTATCACCCTAATATAATCTATATAACTCAAAAATTATATCTTTTGAAAATAGAACATTTGAATTTTATATTGATATATTTTTTGTGATATATGACTTGTATTAGGTTGGCCAAATTGACGACATAGGGATACGCGCACGCCCTGTAAACTGAGAGAGAGGGAGTAGTAATTTCAAAACGATAAGGCACGAAACAGTAGTACTAGTTGCATGCATATTAATTAGACTCCATCTATTAATTGGAGGACCAATGCATGCAATTTCTGCATCACGCTATTGAGATTTGAAGGAATCTCCTAATTAATAGCATGTTTTTAGTTGAGAAAGGAATGATGTGATTGGCTTCCTCGGCTATTCAATTTTCTCCTAACCCAATTTCCTCACGCCTAGGTTGTGGTGCATCTTCTAAGATGCCTAATGCACCTAGACGGAGGAAATACTAACTTATGATACTTTCAATTAGGAAGTAGTATCATACTCCACATTACGGGCAACGGACGATTTTCGAGGGGCGGGCCAAGTACCCACACCAATGCCTAATCACAAATTGCCATGTTGGATCGATCAGTAAACCAGCTTTACTCCGGGAAAGACGCATTATCAAAGCGGTGGGACAATCCAACTTACTACAAAAGAGCACCCAAAAGAAATGAAAAAAATACACATAAGTCCCTGAACTTTGCCAATAGAACCCCTAGAATTACACTTTTGCATAAAAATGCCACTACGGCCAAATAGTGTTGGTCTAGTATTAGTTGATTTGCCAAAGAGAAATAGAAAAGAAATATTTTTTTTGAAAGGACATTATTAAGTAATACTTCTATTTTGTAAGATTGACATATCTAACTAATTATGTAGCCCAGTGAGCGGTCGCGTCAGCTCTGGTCCGGCATGAATGCGAGCAACTGGCTTCGGGAGGGAACACACGAGAGTGCGGGAGAGGGGTTTATGGTGGGCCAGTTTAGTCAGACACGGGCGTGGCAGCGGTCCGGACGCCCGCAAAGCGTCCCCAGTTTACCTCCGGTCTGCAGGGAAAGATGCGTCCAGATCGCCGAACGAACCAATGCAGGACCATACTGAATGACAAAACATGTCCGGACTGCACGGTCCAGACCTTTGCAGGTTGCAGGTGGTTTGAGGGTCGGCGTTGTAGACACCCTTAATTCTTCTGTTTTTTTCTTCAAAAAAAGTTCTCTTCGGAAGATTCAGAGTTTGGCATAGTGCATTTACCCAATACGGTTAGAACCCAGTCGTCAATAAGAGTGAGACTTTCCGACATATCTCTACTATTAAAGCAGGATCGAACGTCGTGATGGTTCAACCTCGTTCGCTCCCCCCGCCTCGTTCGCTCCTCCCCTCACACGATTTCCTCGTGAAGAAAAAAAATAGTTGCGACCCTACGCCTCCTTCTTCTCCCGACCCCTCGCTCCTGATCCCCTTACCCTCGTGATGCCCACCCACGATCTCCCCTCTCCGCTCCAAGTCCCAACCCACCCTATCGCAGGGAGTCTACGAAGCAGTTTCGTCTTCCACCCCATCAGCCACCGCCCGTCCCTTCTTTTCGCACTTCTCTCATCCTATCTTCTCGCGATTCTCCTCCTCATGGCCGCCGCCTCTCACCACCGCCACCATCTCTCGTACTCCCTCCGGTCCTTTTTACTCTGCATATTAGGTTTGTGTGAAGTCAATCTCATCCAACTTTGACCAAGTTTACATAAAAAATTATTGACATTTACATAACAACACCAACATCATTAGATTCATCTCCGAATATATTTTCATATTATATTTATTAGATATTATAGATGCTAATAATTTCTAATATAAAATTGGTCAAACTTAGCTAAGTTTGACTTTCAGTAAATCCAATGTGCAGAGTAAAAAGGACCGGAGGGAGTACAAATCTTCCGCTCCATCCCCCGCGTCCCCGCCTCTGTCGACTTCTCCTCCTTTGCAACATGAACGGCGGTCGACCTGCTGACCATTTTCTTCTCGCCGCCGGTGGCCGCTGCCCTGCAGCTCCGGGCATGGAGCGCCCTCTCCATGCCGCTGCTCAGAGGCGCGGTGATGCTATGCATGGCCGTGTCCGTTATGGTGCTCGCCCAGATGGTCTTCCTCGGGACGGTACGTTAGCGCCGCCGTGAAGATGAGACAAGGCGGCGACGGCCGGCCATTCTGCCGTGAGACAAAGAGGCTGGCAGTTCCACGATCTGCTTCCCCATGGTGCTCGTCCAGATTCCGATGGACAATGAGAGGTATGTACACACGCATGGCTTGCTTAGTTAACATAGGTTGTTTAGGCTAAAGACGATTGGTCGGACAACGTGTTGAGAGATGGTAGTAGTTAAGAATTTAGGATGGCGCAATTAATCTCATGTCAAGCCTACGCCCGTTGCTGCGAGTTCGTCGCCATCTTCGATGTCCCGCACCGGAGTTCCTTGGCGACACGGTGCTGCTGCTCCTCGGCAACCCAGGCCTCACAAACTCGTGCAGGCGTGCTGGGAGTTCTGTGCGTCCAGCTTCTATCCAATTGCATATATGCATCGCTGGAAGGGTGGTTGCTAATTGTAGAAGCTACTGCTATAATTGTGCGCAGGAGATGTCCATGGACTACCATTTCAATGTGGAGCATCAAGCAGCGTCCTCACTATGCTACTTCTTCGGATACAACTGCAGCCTCACATGTGCTTGTTGATCCCTAATTTTGGGTCTTGGTATTTAATTATGCTTGGTTTGTTTGAAACTACAGGTGTTTCTCACATAAATGAGCCGGATTGAAGGCAACATGTAGTTAACCGCGAGTCAGACTGAAGACAACATGCAGTTAACTGAAGGAGCTAGGTCCAAGTCATTTGTGGCTGCGTCACGTGCCACATCACGTGTTGGCTATGCCTAGCTAGAAAGGAAGGCATAGCCTTTGTAAAGAGAGGTCAGTAGAGTGTGCAGGGAGGCATGTTCAGAACTGAGTTTAATTCATCTCCCAACTTTACCCTTTGCTTTGTTCTTTGAATCCCAGTATCTAACCTATTTGGTGTGTCACCATTAGTGAGGATTGTTACAGTGTTATGCTCGGGATTGGGCCGGGTCTCGCATGCAGGCATGCATGGACACATAAAAGATCGATGATGTAAGCTGTCAATCCATTTGTTTGGTCCTGTACTCTTCTCCCAAAGTTGGTTCTTTTCTTCATATTTGTTTTCCTCTTGCAGATTTGACCAACTGCAAATGGGAGGAATTTTCTTAGATGTTCACATTTTTTCTCCCAAAGTTTGTGCTTTTTGTTGCTATGTCTGGGTTTGGAGTATGGTTCTTGAGGCCCCCGTGGGAAGTGATAATATTCGTAGGTGATGGAAAGAAGCCAAGTTGTGTACATGGTTTAAAACTTTAAATTATGAAACACTTCCTTTGTAAAGAAATATAAGAGTGTTTAGATCACAAAAGTAGTGATCTAAACGCTCTTATATTTCTTTACAGAGGGAGTACTTTCATTAAATCTAATACATGAAATGTTGTTCGGTTCAGGTTGCTCCAAGAATTTCTTGAGTATGACATAACATTGTGGTTCTGCATTTCTTCAGGATATTTGTATGTTTCTTAATGACCGCTTTTGTGATTTACTGATGGAAGGTAGATAGATAATTAGCTGCATTGTAGATACCATTATGGATGTCCAGCTATAATTCTACATGCAATTGGACATGGCTAGGAAGAGAAAGTAGGATGTACTTCATACTTGCGGTAGAATAATGAATAGTTACCTATGGTCTCTCAAAAGTCTTGATCAGTAAGTGGATGTCATGTAAGAATTCAAGCAAGTTATTAGATAAAGGTTGCCTCTTTTCGTAATGCCCTTCTATGTGTAATGTGCATAAAAGTTACTTTTAGAATTATTCAACCCACTTGCTTGTCTTTTAAACTATTTTTATTCGTGTTCCCTTGTGTTTTTGATATATAAGAATTGTTGCATGACATGCTTCTCGAGTGCCTGTAATTGTACAAGCGTTTTTTGCATTAGTTGTTTCTCTGATCAGCAGTATTCGGTATTTTTTTGCAACAAGTAACTGAATTGTTTAACTTTGTTTTTTTGTTACTGAATTGAACTTCTGATCATGCTCTTACTTGAGTTCATTCACATGCGTGTGTGTTTTGTTGGTCTTTTACAACATTGGGGAGCGTAAACACAAAACATCATGTGTAGCACATAGCGCTCTACCTGCATTGGGCGGTGGAGCCTGGCGCCACGACCGTGGCCGATGTGCTACTGGAGAACGTCACGAGCTTGGAGGTGGCCAACATGAATGGCCAATGGGTATGTAATTGTTTTCTATTCTTTTTCCCTGAATTTGTACTATCTTTTTGGGTCTTCTGTAATGTTGTGGGATTTGTATTCTTTTCCCTCAAGGTGATGAATCAGAGAATCGAGGGACTTAATTTTTCGGTGAGGCCAGCAGGGTATCCCATTACCTGCATTTCCCTCTTCACTATGCTGACCAGATCTCCAGAGTCCAAGATGCTTCTTTCTCAGTCCGTTTAAATAGGTAATTATTTTTACCAGGTGGTACACGTTTTTTCTTTCAATGTGCACTCTCACAATCATTCTGTTCTTGAAAGTGATTTGTTGATGGTATAGAATATCAGTCAAACAATTTCTTCTCGCCAAGGAATGGGATGTGTTCTCCTTATAGAGCATGATTTATTATGGGAGCCATTTGCTTGGCTGTAGGCCATGCTTGGCAGCGTCACATCCTCTCAGTCTTCGGCGCTTCTATAGGAACAGAGCACCAGTGTGGTCGAGCCACATAAAACACCAGCGAGCGACAACAGCGCACCAATCCATAGGTTATTTTTGCTCCTGTTTCAATAAATTTGAAATTGGAGACCTGCATGTGTATATAACTATATATATATATACTTGCCTCATTGGAATTCAAGTTGCTATTCTTCATAGCATTAAACACGTTGAATTTTATAGTTCAGAATTCACAGGAATATTGATAGAAGAATTCTACAAATTTATTTATGACTTTATGATTATGTTCTTACTACAAGTCTATGGTTTAATTTGTACCTTGCAAATTGTGTAGGCAAACATTATCACTTATTTGAGAGCTGAGAGAATGATGTCAAAATGTGGCTGATTACCTTTTAAACGTTTTATAGGATTCAACAATATATGTGTATACTTCCATGTCTACTTGATTCTTCTACACAGAATATGGATCCAGATGGTTTGGAATGTTTAATATGTGCTCATACGATGTCTGGATTGAGCAATCTATTTACTGACGGCCATTTTTAATGATGTCTTATAAAGTTGTGAAATTCTGCGAGGAAAAGCTTGTGAGTGGAATTAACGAGTATGGTGCTTGTGATGTTTCCTCAGTAGCTCTTTTGCAATCAATCATTCCTCTATTCTTATGGGTATAAATTCACCCCTAAATCCTAAATACAAAAAAATTAGGTTGCATACATATGTGTGTTACAATCTATTTCTTTCATATTTTTCAGTTGTTCCATTGTATATATGCACTTTGGAAGGCAGATATTAATGTTCGTTGGTTGCCCGAGAAGTAAAAAAGCTAAAATCTTGAGTTGTATGGAGCATGGTCCTTTTCTTGAAGTTTGTGATAGACTGTATAACATTGACCATGGAGGGTTCGAGGGCTCGACAGAGAGTGGAAGTATATTGCTTTAGCGGTTCAGATATGATGCTTCTTCTTAATCTTGACCATACATATAGCATGATACAAACCATTATTCTGAAAGCCCGTGCAGTTGCACGGCTTGATGACTAGAGCTGCATTTTGAATATTGTACTGTACAATTGAAGTACCATCACATTTTAGTGTGTGGAATGTTCCTGTGTGACAATCTTGATAGAAGCTATACAGAGTTTTTCTTGGAATTTGATTGCATAGTATTAGATATCACCGTAAATTTCCATCTCTCGCCAGACATTTGGTTGCCCTCTTCATTATCTTTATTAGGGATGGCCAACCGGGGTTGGACAAGGCACTTAATACTATTGTGCAAGTTGGAGGATGGGGAAGATAACACAGAGGATAAAGGGTCGTGGAAGGAAGTAGAGTGTCGCATCGAGAAGAGGGAGGGGAGAGTCTGACGATGAGATGCATTTATCTACCACTTTAGGCCCATGAGATATCATCACATGTGAATAATCTATGACTCATGTCACATGACATTTTTCTTTGCACACATATTTTATCACCCCGTGGCAACGCACGGGCACTATACTAGTACAGGTTAATGGGCGTATTTGTCTTTGGTTCTTTCAGCTCAATTTGAGCATCTACAGCCACACATAGTTAATATGGTCCCTCAAACGTCAGTCGGCGTGTTCGTTTTGACATATCCATGCATCTCAAATTCTTCACCTTATTTTCGAGTCATTTTGACCAGCACCTTCTCAGAGGCCGTCTTCAGGAATTCGGGGCCGCGGTGCGAAATGCCAGCCCATGGCCAGCACGCACGCAGAGCCCATTTCCACACAAAGCTCCGGCGGCAAGTTCCTTCTGTGCAAGCACGTAGAGCAAGAAAGGTGGTGGTGGCCGCAAGCTCCGGCGGCGAGGGGCTCGCCAGCCCATGGCCAGCATGCACGCAGAGCCCATTTCCACACATAGCTAAGCTGTACAGTGCCCGGTCATGGTCATGTCATATCTCGGTGAGAATATTTTTCAAGGACTGAAATTTTCCGTATTTTTTTCAAAATAGTTTGAGAAGCAAAGGATTGGGATTCTACACAATATTTTGAAATCAGTCTCAATAAAAATATATTTTAAGCCCTGCATGAGCCTAATATTTGATGTTTCTATATCCTCGTAGAATTCGTTATTTCTAACTCGCTCAGCCAAATTGCACGCAACAAAAAGTAATACCGCAAACTAAATGGTTTGAACTGGATTTGTGCACGCAATCTGTAGAATGCCCAGTCAAGTACAAGTGTGAGTGTTGTGCTGAGACAAGAGTCTAGCTAGATAGACCACAAGAGCACAGGGTAGCCGGAACCGAAAGAATCTGATTAAGCATCATGATCCCTGTCACATCAGGGGCTCACAGTGGTCATGCATGGCTGGCTTACCCGTCAATGGGTTACAAATTCATACGTCATGGCTTGCCCGTCCAAGTGCAAGTGGTCATTTGGGGGAATTTGTGGACGATGATAAGTTGCCTCCATTTCCCTGTCAAACATGCCCGCCATAGCACGGCTGTTCGCTCGTTCACATGTATATCATTCACACCTCGGAACCTCACAGCAGTCCCCAGCCCCAAAAACCATGATCACCGATTCAGTTGGTCACTGGAGCCTTCCCAAATCTTATTGTCCGATGCCTCCTCGGCGTTGCTGGTTCTTAGCCTACGTTTGGTGGCTGCCACTGATGATTATGGCGGCGGCGGACCAGCAAGGGGAAGGCTGCCCGGCCAAGAGGTGCGGGGACTTCACCATCTCTCATCCATTCTGGCTCGCTGACAACAAGACCGGAAGATCATGTGGCCCCTTGGATTTTGAGGTCATTTGCCGTAGCAACGGCAGCCCAGTCCTTCGGAGCTCTGGGGACGACGGATTTGCAATCATCCGCATCACCTACGAGGAACGGAGTTTGCGCGTCGTCGATCTATACAAGCGGAATCACTTGCACAACAACACCAACAGCTGCCATGTTCCGAGCTGGAACGCCTCCGACCAACTGGGCCGCCTGTTTAGGGTTGAACCCATCAATCTGAAGCTCGTCTTGTACAATTGCACGAAGGCGGAGGCGGCGGCGGTGGCACGTCAGGACAGGGCGCTGGTGCCAATAAGATGCGGCAACAAGAGCAACGCATTTGTCCGCGCAGGAGGGCGTTATGATGGTACCGATGACTATGCCAGATACCATATGGAAGGCTGTGAAGCCACCGTCGTGCCGGTGCTGGGCGTTCATGGCATGGCGAATGCGAGCAACTACGAGCAGCTTATCAGTGGTGGATTCCTCCTCACATGGCAGACCGGTAAGCTTGCTTCTCAAATTAGCACTTCTTTTCGCTCCGTGGAATCTTGTATTACCTACTCCCTCCGTCCCGTAATATAAGATCTTATTACACCCAATTTACTCATTATAGGACGGAGGGAGTATTGTTTTTTACAGTACGGTATGTTAGCCCATTTTGGTTGAATTATGGTGTGTTAGCCCACGATGATAAGTCAGTGGTCTTGTCCCCCGGAGATAGCATAAAGTTATGGAAAAAGTTCAAGTGT
>NW_025225887.1:0-19204 GCF_018294505.1 Triticum aestivum | reverse complement strand
AATCAATATAAGTGATATGATATGGCCATCATCATCTTGTGCTTGTGATCTCCATCTCCGAAGCACCGTCATGATCACCATCGTCACCGGCGCGACACCTTGATCTCCATCGTAGCATCGTTGTCGTCTCGCCAATCTTTATGCTTCCACGACTATCACTACCGTTTAGTAATAAAGTAAAGCATTACATCGCGATTGCATTGCATACAATAAAGCGACAACCATATGGCTCCTGCCAGTTGCCGATAACTCGGTTACAAAACATGATCATCTCATACAATAAAATTCAGCATCATGCCTTGACCATATCACATCACAACATGCCCTGCAAAAACAAGTTAGACGTCCTCTACTTTGTTGTTGCATGTTTTACGTGGCTGCTACGGGCTTAAGTAAGAACCAATCTCACCTACACATCAAAACCACAACGATAGTTTGTCAAATAGACTCCGTTTTAACCTTCGCAAGGACCAGGCGTAACCATACTTGGTTCAACTAAAGTTGGAGAGACAGTCGCCCGCAAGCCATCTCTGTGCAAAGCACGTCGAGGGAACCGGTCTCGCGTAAGCGTACGCGTAAGGTTGGTCTGGGTCGTCTCGTCCAACAATACCGCCGAACCAAAATATGACATGCTGGTAGGCAGTATGACTTGTATCGTCCACAACTCACTTGTGTTCTACTCGTGCAGATAACATCAACATCAATAACCTAGGCTCTGATACCACTGTTGGGTTTCGTAGTAATTTCAAAAAAATTCCTACGCACACGCAAGATCATGTGATGCATAGCAACGAGGGGGAGAGTATTGTCTACGTACCCTACGCAGACCGACTGCGGAAGCGATGACACGACGTAGAGGAAGTAGTCGTACGTCTTCACGATCCAACCGATCAAGCACCGAAACTACGGCACCTCCGAGTTCGAGCACACGTTCAGCTCGATGACGATCCCCGGACTCCGATCCAGCAAAGTGTCGGGGAAGAGTTCCGTCAGCATGACGGCGTGGTGACGATCTTGATGAACTACAGCAGCAAGGCTTCGCCTAAACTCCGCTACAGTATTATCGAGGAATATGGTGGCAGGAGGCACCGCACACGGCTAAGGAACAGATCACGTGGATCAACTTGTGTCAACTTGTGTGTTTAGAGGTGCCCCTGCCTCCGTATATAAAGGAGGAGAGGAGGGGAGGCTGGCCGGCCAAGGGGGGGAGGCGCAGGAGAGTCCTACTCCCTCTGGGAGTAGGATTCCCCCTCCAATCCTAGTCCAACTAGGATTCCTCGGAGGGGAAAAGAGGAGGAGGGGGCCGGCCACCTCTCCTAGTCCTAATAGGACTAGGGGAAGGGGGGGCGCGCAGCCCATCTAGGGCAGCCCCTTCTCTTTTCCACTAAGGCCGACTATGGCCCAAATAGCTCCCGGGGGGTTCCGGTAACCCTCCCGGTATTCCGGTAAAATCCCGATTTCACCAGGAACACTTCCGATATCCAAATATAGGCTTCCAATATATCAATCTTTACGTCTCGACCATTTCGAGACTCCTCGTCATGTCCGTGATCATATCCGGGACTCCGAACAACCTTCGGTACATCAAAATGCATAAACTCATAATATAATTGTCATCGTAACCTTAAGCGTGCGGACCCTACGGGTTCGAGAACAATGTAGACATGACCGAGACACGTCTCTGGTCAATAACCAATAGCGGGACCTGGATGCCCATATTGGCTCCTACATATTCTACGAAGATCTTTATCGGTCAGACCGCATAACAACATACGTTGTTCCCTTTGTCATCGGTATGTTACTTGCCCGAGATTTGATCGTCGGTATCCAATACCTAGTTCAATCTCGTTACCGGCAAGTCTCTTTACTCGTTCCGTAATACATCATCTCACAACTAACATATTAGTTGTAATGCTTGCAAGGCTTATGTGATGTGTATTAGCGAGAGGGCCCAGAGATACCTATCCGACAATCGGAGTGACAAATCCTAATCTCGAAATACGCCAACCCAATATCGACCATTGGAGACACTTGTAGTACTCCTTTATAATCACCCAGTTACGTTGTGACGTTTGGTAGTACCCAAAGTGTTCCTCCGGCAAACGGGAGTTGCATAATCTCATAGTCATAGGAACATGTATAAGTCATGAAGAAAGCAATAGCAACATACTAAATGATCGGGTGCTAAGCTAATGGAATGGGTCATGTCAATCAGATCATTCTACTAATGATGTGACCTCGTTAATCAAATAACAACTCATTGTTCATGGTTAGGAAACATAACCATCTTTGATTAACGAGCTAGTCAAGTAGAGGCATACTAGTGACACTATGTTTGTCTATGTATTCACACATGTATTATGTTTCCGGTAAATACAATTCTAG
The DNA here is from genome assembly GCF_018294505.1 of Triticum aestivum. Classification (NCBI taxonomy): domain Eukaryota; kingdom Viridiplantae; phylum Streptophyta; class Magnoliopsida; order Poales; family Poaceae; genus Triticum; species Triticum aestivum. The sequence goes on along the minus strand of NW_025225887.1, from coordinate 16,819 downwards.
CATGAATAATAAACATTTATCATGATTATAAGGAAATAAATAATAACTTTATTATTGCCTCTAGGGCATATTTCCTTCAGATTGGACACCCTGCATGGAAGTGTTGGAAGAGGTATGACTCATCCTACCAGGGGGAGAACAGCAGCATCAGCGCTCGACAAACATGGCGGCCCCCCAGTATGGAGTCGATACCAATTGGTATCTCGAAAGCGGCGCGACAGATCACATCACGGGAGACTTGGAGAAGCTGACAGTTCGCGACCGCTACATGGGAAACGAGCAAATCCACACAGCTAGTGGATCAGGTATGACTATTGCCCACATCGGTCAATCACATATACATACCCCTGAACGAGATCTTGTTCTTAAAAACATCCTTCATGTTCCTGAAGCCGATAAAAGTTTAATCTCTGCTAGTCGTCTTTCTGTTGATAACAACTCCTTCGTTGAGATTCACCCCTATTCTTTTTTTGTTAAGGATCGGGCAACGAAGAGAACCCTTCTTCGCGGCAGGGGTAGACGAGGTCTATACCCTGTAAAACACATGGAACAAGATGCCAAGAAGCATGTGCTCAGTGTCACCTCTCCATCTTTGGACAGCTGGCATCGGCGTCTAGGACACCCTTCTTCAATTATTGTTAGCAAAATAATTAGCCAGAATAAGCTTCCATGTGTTAGTCTATCGAATAATGAACTTGTCTGTGATGCTTGCCAAAAGGGCAAAAGCCACCAGTTACCATATCCAAAATCTATAAGTGAATCCAAGTTTCCTTTGGAACTTATCTTTTCTGATGTATGGGGACCAGCTGTTGAATCACTAGGTAGAAAAAAATACTATGTGAGCTTCATAGATGATTTCAGTAAGTTCACATCGATTTACCTAATCAAACATAAGTCAGAAGTTTTTCAAAAATTTCATGACTTTCAAAACCTTGTTGAGAGACAATTCAGTAGGAAAATTCTTGCTCTTCAAACAGATTGGGGGGGGGGAGAATATGAGAAACTGAATTCCTTTTTTACTAAAATAGGGATATCCCATCATGTTTCATGTCCCCATGCTCATCAGCAGAATGGGTCGGCCGAACGTAAACATCGTCACATTGTTGAAGTAGGACTCTCTCTACTTGCTCAAGCTTGTATGCCCTTAAAATTTTGGGATGAGGCTTTCATTGCTGCTACCTATCTCATCAATAGGTTGCCTAGTAAAGTGATCAAGTTTGAAACTCCACTTGGAAAATTGTTCAATGAAAAACCCAATTATTCATCTCTTAGAATTTTTGGGTGCGCTTGCTGGCCCAATTTGCGTCCATACAATTCACACAAACTTCAATTTCGCTCTAAAAGGTGTGCCTTTCTTGGTTACAGTAACCTGCATAAAGGCTTCAAGTGCCTAGATATTTCTACCGGGTGTGTATACATCTCAAGAGATGTTGTCTTTGATGAAACAATTTTTCCCTTCTCTAAATTGCACCCAAATGCCGGCGCTCGCCTACGGGCAGAGATTCTTCTTTTGTCCCCGGAGCTTCTAAATCCAATAGATCACGGGGGTAATGAATGTGTTGATCAATTGGCAACTAGTCATAATACTGATTTACACGGAAAAAATGCTGTTTGTGGTCATGATTTTATGCAGAATCAGCCCTCCACAGGCGCAAGACACGAGGAAGGGACAGGCGCCGATCCCGAGAGATCTGGCGCAGACACAGCAGGCGCAGATCCCAGGGAGGATTCACCTGGCGGTGGCAGTCCTGCCGCGCCTGACATGCAGGAAAACGGCGAGCAGGGCGCGCGGGCTACGAGCATCCTCTCCGCGCGTGACACGCGGACGGAAGCCGGGCCACGAGCGGGTGGGTCCAGCCCGCCCTTGTCTTCACGCGACGACAGCCGGGTCAGGTCGGCTGGGTGCGCGACAAGTCCAACGCGCCATAATGAGGCTGGCAGCCCGTCTCGCGGGGAGCCGTCGCCGTCCGCGCGTAATCCAAGGCGGATCGACCGCTAAAGTGTCGAGGCGGATTCCCCTGACCGCTCAGTACGAGGAAGCGGATCTTGTGCGGCCACTGGTGATCCCGATACGGCTATGGGAGGAGGATTTTCTACAGCCGATTCCACTGGTGTCGCCGGGCCTGCACGAGTAACTCGGTCACAACAAGGTATTTTCAAACCAACAGTTCCCAAGGACGGAACAGTCAGGTATAAGAAAATTTTCAAGTTTGTAAATTTTGCTGCCACCGGTGAACCACAAAGTGTGGTAGAAGCCTTGAGTAACAAAAATTGGAAAAGTGCTATGCATGATGAATATGATGCTCTTATGAGAAATCAAACATGGCATCTAGTGTCACCTAAGCAAGGAAGAAACATTATAGATTGTAAGTGGGTATATAAAATTAAAAGGAAGTCTGATGATACAATAGACAGATACAAGGCTAGGTTAGTGGCTAAAGGATTCAAACAAAGATATGGTATTGACTATGAGGACACATTTAGTCCAGTAGTTAAAGCAGCTACTATTAGGCTTGTTTTGTCTGTTGCTGTCTCCAGGGGATGGAGCCTTCGCCAATTGGATGTACAAAATGCGTTCTTGCATGGCGTTCTCGAGGAAGAGGTCTATATGCGACAGCCACTTGGTTTTGAGGATGGGTCAAGGCCACATCATGTATGCAGGTTGGACAAAGCTCTGTATGGCCTAAAACAGGCACCCAGAGCATGGTATTCAAGGTTGAGTTCAAAGCTACAACAACTTGATTTTCAACCATCAAGGGGAGACACTTCTCTGTTCTTCTTTTAGAAAGGGAAGGTGATCATATTTATGTTGATTTATGTTGATGATATAATTGTTGCTAGCTCCTCATCCGAAGCTACCTCAGCCTTGGTGAGAAATTTGAAAAATGAATTTGCAATCAAAGACCTAGGAGAGTTGCATTATTTTCTAGGCATAGAAGTCAAAAGATTAAATGAAGGTGGTATCTTACTTACACAAGAAAAATATGCCAAAGACATATTGAAGCGTGTAGGGATGACAGATTGTAAGCCCTCTAGCACACCTATGTCTACTACTGAAAAGTTGTCATTGCATGAAGGAGAATTACTAAGTCCAGAAGAAGGAACTAAGTATAGAAGTACAGTTGGTGCACTTCAGTACGTAACACTAACAAGGCCATATATATCCTTCTCTGTTAATAAAGTCTGTCAGTTTTTGCGTATGCTCCTACTTCTGTTCACTGGACAGCCGTAAAGAGAATACTAAGGTATATTTAAGGGAGTGCTGGAATTGGTCTGACAATATGCAAATCTCCTTCAACAACTATTAGTGCCTTTTCTGATGCAGATTGGGCAAGATGTCCTGATGACAGGAGATCTACTGGAGGTTTTGCTGTGTTCTTTGGTTCAGATCTTATATCATGTACTGCAAAGAAACAAGCAACAGTCTCACGCTCCAGCACTGAGGCTGAATACAAGTCCTTGGCAAATGCTACTGCTGAGGTGATGTGGGTTGAAACACTTCTTGATGAACTAAAAGTTGAGAGACCACGTGTGTCATATTTGTGGTGTGACAATCTTGGAGCAACATATCTGTCTGCGAATCCTGTATTTCATGCCAGGACAAAGCACATAGAAATTGATTTTCACTTTGTTTATGAAAGAGTTGCACGGAAGCTTTTGGAGATCAGGTTCATTCCAACCGGAGATCAAGTTGCAGATGGGTTTACTAAACCACTACAAGTTCGACAGCTTCAAGCTTTTAAGAACAATCTCAACCTTGACATGTTAAGATTGAGGAAGGATGTTAAAAGATAGATTGTAGCGTGTCAATGCGTATGTACGTACATGTGTATGTTCGGCTGTAATAGGATAACATTGTAACCGAGGGAGGTTGTTGTAGCCGGCCTTATCTCTAGTATAGCTTGGATTAGGGGCCAAGACTTCAACAACCTCCTCAAACTCTCATGTATCTTGTGCTATATATATTAACACGAATGCGTTCCTGATGAGATCATCAAACGCTTAGCCTATTTTCTTATAGCTATCGCTTCTGGTCGTCCGTTATTAAAATTACCCTTTAAGTTGAAAAAAATTACCCACCAATGCCACCCATAAGTGGGAAAAATGATTCAAGTTTTCGGACCAAAAATCACCGCCTCCTTCGTGGTCATATAGCGGCGCGACGAGAACAAGTCATATATCGACGCGCAGCAGAGTGGTCGGCTGATCGCTGCCGTAGCGACGAAACCATGGTTTGAATCCCAGCTTCCACAATTTTATTTTTCTTTTCTCACGCATGTCCTACCCATGTATGCATCCATGGGCCGGCTCATGTGCAGGGCTTTACTTCCCTGTTTTTTTTTAACTTTTTTGTCTTTTATTTTATCATTTTGTTTTCTTCCTTATTTCTTATTTAAATTAATTCGGGATTTTAATATTTTAAAAGTTGCAAGTTTTCAAAAAAAATTTTGAGAAATCATAAAAATATATGTGAATTCAAAATTTTTTAGAAAATCATAAAAATTTTGCAGATTCAAAAAATGTTGGTATTTTTGCAAAACTGTTCACAAAATTATAAAAAAATAAAAATTTGGAAAAAATGGTTGGGAAATAAAATCATGTTCATGATTTTGAAAAAATGACCGTGTATTCAAAACATGTTCGGGAATCTGAAAAGAATGTCCATTCACAAAAATAAAAATAAAACTTTGTTTTCTAAAATTTGTTCCCCAATTTTTTTTAAAAGTTCGTCGATTCAAAAAATGTTGGTTGAGTCAAAAAATGTTAATGAATTCGAAACTGGTTCATACATTTAAAAAAATTGTAAACAAAACTAATGTTCATGATTTTTTTTGAGAAAATCAAAAATTTCAAAACAAAATTGTCGTTTCAAAAAATTGTTCACTCATTCGAAAGTATTTTATGTCTATGATTTGATTAGTTTTCCGAAAGTGTTTATATATCTTGGCGTTGGGAGTAGTTCGTGGTCAATGAGATTTGTTTTTAAAGTTTTAAACGTTCCCTTGCGCAACATAATGATAAGTACCGCGGAATGCAATGTGATCATGTGGACATCGCGACCATCATCGGCTACGGTGAGAAAAATAAATAAATGACAACATGGTGAGCCACTATGTTAAAATCTTATACATCGGGATATTGAGTCATACTTATTTGGTGAGCCATAATTTTTTGTCTCGCGTTGCAACGCACGGGCATATTTGCTAGTTGTCCGTAATTGAGATAAGTACCCAAAGTACTTAGTATTCCCCGCTCTAATCTATCGGGGAGGTGCGGTGCTATCTCCATCTCCGAGAATGGCGGTGCGATGCACAAAATGTAGAGGGCAACACCGACAATAGGCCATGCGGAGACAGCCACACTTGACATGTCGGTGATGTGTATCAAGTACGAAGAGCTGCAACCAGCGCATGGCGGCGGCTGATGTGAATGGAAGTGCAGCGTGGACGATGTTGTCATACGTTGGGTGTATCCACACATAGCAGGTGCGCTGAACGACCGTTGTGCTTTGAGATGTGGTCAGTACAACACTATATCAGTTGTGGCTCTCCGTGCATTTGCACAATGACCCATGTCGGCAGGCTGAAGATCCCACCTCAAGTTCGCTCTAGATGTTTTATTGTACATCCAAATTGTTGGGGTCAGTTTGGCCAGACTGTGCCGGTGTGCAAATGTTTGAACATTTTCTTGAATGTCATATATATATATATTGAATTGTATGAAGGAAAATTTTCAATGACGTGAACACTTTTGTACATTGTATATACATATTAAAAAATCAAAAATACATTTTTGAAATCTTGTGAACACAGTTTTTAATTGTCATGTACATTTTGGTGAATGGTATGAAACATTTCTTTTAGACTACGTGAACATATGTTTATATTGTATATATTTTTAAAAATGTGACAGACATTTTTTTAAACTTGGGGAACAGTTTCTAAATGTCATGAATAATATTTTTGGATGGTATGAATTTTTTAAAAATATAAATAAATTAGTTTTGAAGTGTGTTAATTTATTTATTTTGGAATAGAAAATAATAAAAGAAAAAACGAAAGAAAAAAAACGAACTACTGTTCATAGCGACTAAATGGCGAGGCCAGTACTGTGCCCCTAGAGGCGAGCTCTCGCTGCATCTTGCTGCGGGCGAGACATATTCCCTCCCCTCCTTGCTAGTCAGTGGATCAAAAAGTTTCTAAATAGTTCGCTATCCGCACCCATAGTGTTCTTATATGGGCCGGCCAATGTAATCATTTCACAGAGTAGTGGTTTGGGGAACATTTTGGAATCTTCTAACCTGGTGGTTTCCCCAGTTTTTTCTGCTTTGTGTTTTAATGCCGGATTTACTTAGTTTGATCAGTTTTTTTAGTTTTTCATCCTTTTTCATTTTCTAAATTCATGTTTTTAAAGAAAATTAAGTACTTTTTTTAAGATATTTAAAATTCATGAATATTTTTTCAGCTTTTTAACCTTTTTAAAATTCATGAACATTTTTTCACGGAACATTCTAAATCTAGAGAAAACAGATGGTCGTTTCTAAAGTTGGTGGGTTTTTTTAAAAGGAAGCACATAAAAACGGAATGATAGTTGGCGAACCTTCCCTCGAGGGGATCCCATTGAATATTTTGTGTATCGCCCGATCAAACGGCATGAATCTTGACACACATCGAGAGCCACGTCATGGTTTTGGAATCGTTCGGTAGAGCCAACCTGCGCCGAATGTCAACATCACTCCTTCCCTTATCTCCTCCCCCCCCCCCCTCTCATTATTTCGGTTGCTCGATCGGCGAAGGCTGAGAGGACACGGAAAGGAGTAGGACCACCGGCGAAGAGGCTCAAAGATGGGGGAGCCTCGTCTGTCGTTGAGGAGGTTGCGGGCATGGAGGATGTGTGCAGATGAGTGAAGGTGGTGGAGGAGGTTGCCAGCGACGAAGGCAACCCTACTACGGCCACCGACCTGGCATGATAAGGGCATCAGGAGGAGGAGCTGCACCTGCGGCCCATCGTCGTCGCGGCACTGGCTACGTTTTTGCCTCGAGCCGGTGCTTTAGGGTCAGATCTCCCAAGGGCGGCGGCGGGGGGTTTGCCGCGGCCATCCATGGTAGGGGTGGTGTCGTTTGACACCGATGCACACGCGCCCCGTCTCTAGCCTGCCACGGGTGATGCCCTCCTCTCTTGGTGGTTGCAGTGCAGTAGTAGCAAAGGGGCAACGGTGATGGTGTGGATCCAGCTCCAGTCCGATCCTCACGTGGTTTGATGCCTTCCTCTTCGTTGGTCTAAGTGCAGCAGCGAGGAGTTCTTCTTTCAGGAGGGTCTCAGATGATGGCACCTCTCCGGCTTTGAACCATGTGCGGTTTGATGCGTCCCTCTCCTATAAGTGCAAATCTCACCTCTGTCCCTGCTTTCGAATACATGGTAAAAAAAATCAATACACAGTGATTTTTTCTAATGGCTACAATATGTTTTCACACGGAATGTATACTTTTCACATACGTTAGGAACATTTCATATATGTGTTTAACATTTTTTGAATACTGAATAAACTTATTTCAAATATATGTATTTTGTTGTCTATTTTATTTTAATGTACATTGTACATTTTTCATATACACCAAGAACATTTTATATACGCGTTTAACATTTTTAAAATACTTGATCAACCTTTTTTCATACACATTGGTTTTTTATATATAACAAACTTTTTTCCTATACACATTTAACATTTTTCAAATGCTTTATTAACATTTTCTATACCACTATATAGTGTGCCAATAGCTTCAAATATTAGCCGTTGGATATGCTCCATCCAATGGCCGCGAGATGGCAAATCCGAGAATTATCATCCGTTTGATAAAGTTTTCAACTCATAGTATTCTTCCACGTGGCCGACTCTACCATGTCACGTGTTCTAGAAATATATTTTCTTTTCATATGTTTATCTGATACTCTAATAATAAAAAGGCTAGAATAATCTGGATTCTAGAGAAGTAAGAACTAAGTTAGATCTTGTCCAATGTGATTCTACGAAAGGAAATACATATTCATATGTATTCTCCGATGCTTTTATATATTTAAATGACGTGCAAACCACGTAAAATTTACTAGTATATAAATAAATGCTTTACTTTTTGTACATACGTGTGAAACATTTTTCCTATACACATTTGATAATTTTTAAATGCTTGTTTAACATTTTTTTAAATGTTGTATGTAACCCATATTGCAGATTTTAGCTTGGCAGCCATAATCATCTAGATGTGCATAAAGCCTTGCTCTCGAGTCATGATTGAGGTGAGGATGAATAGATTGGAAGTTTTTTTGGAAAAAAAATAAAGAAGCCTTGCTCTCTAGCCTGTGGCGGAGAAAACCGCGATGCCGTTGCTGCGACGAAGATGCGATGGGGACTTGCGTAACGAAAACCGGAAGCAATACCAGTCAAAGACCATGTACCAGCGTACCGACATCATCCACTTCATGCCTCACAAGTAGTCAAGTAGTAGTAGTATGTGACAAGCTCCACGGTCTGCTTTCTGGCTTTTCCTTCCAATAAACATCAGGGTGCGAATCTGAGTAGTTCCTTGCTCAAGACCACGAAGCAAGAGCGAAGCAGAACCGGTTTTCAATTCATCGAAACTCTTGAAAAGTTCCTTTGCTTTTACAGCGAAAGCACCTGCCAACAAATTGGAACCATAATCCCCTCCATCTGCCTCGCTCTCTATCTGGTAGTATATGCTCTGATCGAGGCCCTATTCTTATTATGATGATTTGGATATTGAATTGCCTTTGACTGATTCACCTTATCATTTTACTAGAGTTTTTTTCCAGTAAGTTTAACATGAGCGGAATTGGTGTACTTGACCAGACTGCGCGCGTGCTCGTCGCAAACCATGTCCATGCTGTCGCTGCAGCTGCTTCTTCTCCCGCTCGCCTCCTTCCTGCGCACGGCTGCATCCAGCACCGGCAGCAACGGGAGCTGCGCGCCGGAGTCATGCGGGGACCTCACCATCAGGTACCCCTTCTCCCTCGCCGGCGTGCAGCCGCTCTACTGCGGCTACCCGCCCTTGGACCTCACCTGCGAGGCCGGCACCGGCCCCGCCTACCTGAGCAACACGTTCAGGGAGCACCTGTTCCGCGTCGACAACATCTCCTACGCGGACAACTCCATGGTGGCCGCCGTGCAGACAGCCTTCGCCGGCGACACCGGCTGCCCCGTCCCCGACTTCAACGTGACGGCCAGCCTCGCCCTCTTCCCGTTCAACATCAGCGCCACCAACAAGCGCCTCGTGTTCTTCTACAACTGCGCCGTGCCCGCTGAGTTCTTGCTGCGGCGGAAGTGCGCCAACCACACGATGGGGGCGTACATCTCGAAGCGCAGCTGGGGCGCCGGCGAAGGCGGCACGCCACCGCAGGGGGTTTCCACCAACTGTAGCTCGGTGAGCGTGCCGGTGCGCCGAGGAATGGAGCCAGCTCAGCTGCACTACGACTACGTGCGGCTGATCAGGGAGGGATTCCTCCTGAAGCTGCCGCCGGTGCTGGGAGACTGCGACCGATGCAGACAGATGAGCTGCGGGGAGTGCAGGTTCGATCAGTTCTCGTTCAAGTGCGTCTGCGGCCCCGACGGGAAGCTCTGCCCCAATTCCACCCAACCCAGCTCACCAACTCCTCCAGGTAACTCAAGATCGTTTTCTTTCTTAACTTGCACAGATTATTCTCAGAATCAGTAAGAGTAATACTCCGTCCGTCTCATAATAGACGTTTTCTGACACTAGTGTAGTGTTAAAAAACGTTTTACATTATGGAACGGAGGGAGTACATTACAGTACTGCATGGAGATGTCTTATGCACCATGTCATCACTTAATTTAAGTTAGATACTGAAATGGTCAATTCGTGAACTTGGACTGCGTGCCTTTGAATAACTTCGGTCATGGCAAATTGGTTTATATATAATTCAGCCACACGTTCATAGGGCTAACCTCATTGTACAATGCAAATCTATGGTCTGACCGTCTATGGGTAGCAGCCACTCATGCTATCACTGTCAAAGTTGTGTAGTCGATTGTGAATTTGTGATGCAAATGTCGTTTTCTTAAATGACCATTCAACCTGTCAATTTATTAGTCCAACCTTTGCGTTAGACTTGTGATTTGTTGTTCTTCGAAAATGAATAACAAAATCGTATCTAACTCCTATGCTATTTGATTTTACGCGAAGATTGGTGCGAACTTTTTTTAAAACATTTGATTGCTTTACAATTTCTAATTTTTTTATATCTTTTCTTTAAGCATTGGCAATGCCTAATGCTGGCACCAAACCAATTATCCTCTTATCCCCACCCCACCCAAATAACAATCAAGAAAAAAAATAAGTGAAAGAACAAGAAAACAGCAAAAAAAAAAAAAGCTGACAGCTAGATGAGATTAGGTTAACTCTCGTCTAGATGAGAGAGAGCTAGATCACAGCCTTTCCGAAAGCCAACAATAAACTTTGTGGGCAGTTAAAAGATGAAAATGGACGATACTTATTCTTCAGAGTGGAAACTCAGAAAGCAACCGGGCTAAATTCACTAAAATTCAACTAAGATCCAGGGAGAAAGTGGATTATTGTGGGGTCAGCTGACTCAGCCGCTCTGCCCCTAGTATGAAGGGAACCTGATCTGCAAGTCTTCTCCCCAAGTCTTCCATGAAAGGATGCACATGACAGCTCATTCTGTTTGATATTTCCTACCAAAACCTTGGACGTGAGGCGAACGGCATGGCAGCTCATTCTGTCGTCTCCCTTAACTTGTGCACAATGCAGAATTGATCTTTTGGCTTTTGTAGCTTTTTTCTTCTTGCATGTCACATCAGTGAATACTGCCATTTCTTTTTTGAGGGTTCTCCACCTTAATTTACTACTCAAAGCATTAAGGAGATTACTCGACATGACATGACAAGGGTTATCCAAAGAGTTTTGATAACGATATACAAACTTTTGGTCAGCAGAGGTAATAATATTTCACAGTTTGCTCTGACCGGTTAACTATCTATCACTGTCATGAGACGTACGGCCATCATCAACGTAGTCAATTTGGCAAAATGTTTTTCCATGGTGAGGAAATTCAGAGTCTAATATCCTAATCTGTCTTTTTAATCACTCCAAAATCAGGTGCCCAAATTTATGCATATCCAAGTGCGCTTCAACTGGAAATGGTACCCACAAATTGTGAAGTTATGTACTCTCCCCGGTTCATAACATAAGCAGTTTTACAGTTTGCGTTTTGTCAAACTTGGTTAGATTTGATCATCATCAGTATAAAAGCATCATTAATCCGAACAAGTTCATATTACTAGGTTTGTCAGGAAATATGTATTCACAATCAATTTTTTGCTTGAGCACAATTCACTCCATTTCAAAATAGTTTTTTCTTTCTGACTTTGCATGGTCTCTAGCTAATAATTTTGTATAAATCTAGGCATGCAAAAGGGCAACCTAAATGGTACTCCCTCCGTTCCGATTTACTCGTCATGGTTTTAGTTCAAATTTGAACTAAAACCACGACGAGTAAATCGGAACGGAGGGAGTACTCTCTAATCGTAACTAGATCAATCAAATGAACTAAAAATCCCAAAGAGGGTACCCTAACATCCATCAATCTGCATCCCTAGATCAATGCATGTAAACATTAATAATAAAATACATTGTAAAACAATTTGATGAAAAGTCCGGTGCTATCTGTGCCAGAACAGAGATTTCGGAGCTCGGGTTCTATTGATCACAGTGTTTCAAAAATAATTGTAAATTTATATCTAAAATCCCGAAGACGGCAGGGACGATGGCTCTTGGCACATCTTCCTTTCGCTGTCGACCTGGGCATAGAATTAGTGCACCAGCTAACAACTTTTTGGATATGTCCGTCGCTCGTAAACTGCAGAGCGCTAATGGGCCACATATATGGCTCGTCAGTGGAGGAAAATAATTCTATGAGACCAGGTCTCATATAATTCGGGTGAGACCCACCCTGATGGATGACACGTGGCATTCACAAATCGCAAAGCATCTACCTCACCCTCACCTGAAATCAGGGGAGAGATATTAGATGCTTTGTGATTTGTGTCAGTGGTCAGTGGTACCCCACAAAGCATCTACCCCACCCCCCACCCTGGTCTCATATAATTTTTTTCTGTCAGTGGTACACCACCACTACTCATGTCCTACTTTCTTGCTCGTCATCGTTGGCCTTTTTTCGTCAAAAAACAATTGTTTGTTGTAATCACTATTTGCTTCAGAAAAAATGTTGTAGTCACTGCAAGTTGGACATGGAGATTTTTTTAGCGAATTTTGAATACAGAAATAATTACTTCATTAAAAATACTGATTCGAACTTAGTGATTATTGCTCACAGCCTTTATTTTTTTGCGCATCCTCACAGCCTTATGTTAACAAAGGGATCCCTTTAACAAATCAAAATATGTCTTATGGAAACATATACCACGAATGAGATAGGATATCCGTCACTAGCTTGTATTCAAAATTAAGGTTTTGTTCCTTTTATGTTTCTTGATTTACATACTGCATTACTTGCCATTCAAATGTCCTGATTCTTCTTTCTTCGTTCGACCTTCCGGCATACAGATACAGGTACAGGTGCAAAGGATGTTGGAATAAAGTATGTCACAGGTACTGATAACTTTACATATATAAATGATAAATTTCGAACGTCCGGATATTGCCCATGACAAATCGAACGTTTTTATGAAAATTTTAGTTGACGCGAGGATGACAAGTTTAGTTGGTATCATGCTTACAAACTAAATTTGTCATTCTCGCGCCAACTAAAGCTGCCATCAATTTTCTATGGGGAAAATCCAAACGTTCGGGACTTATCTGGGTTCCTAACTCTATAACCCCGCCAAAAAGTTGATAACTTCATGTAGAAATTTGGCTTGCTCACTCAGCACATATGTGCCTTCAGGAATCACAAGTGCTGTTCTGTTTGTCATCATACTGGGACTCGTGTGCCATCTCATACAACTCAATCGAGCCAAGAACAAGAAACGATCTGCGTCAGTGGACGGCCTCTTCCGTGAAGGATCGCCGCTGGCATCGCTCCGCAAGGAGTTCAACGGCCTTGCCGGCTCGCCGTGCACCCACATCTTCACCTACGAGGAGCTCGACGCGGCCACCGACGGCTTCGGCAACGCCAATGAGCTCGGCGCCGGCGGCTTCGGGACACTCTACAAAGGTACATCGTATCCACACGCGCAGCCATGCCATTGTTGGATTGTATTTCAGACTTCAGAGTAATAGAATGACGACGATACGATGTGTTTGTGCAGGGGTTTTCCGGGACGGGAGCGTGGTGGCGGTGAAGCGGCTGTACAAGAACAGCTACAAGGGCGTGGAGCAGTTCGCCAACGAGGTGGACATCCTCTCACGCCTGCGCCACCCCAACCTCGTCGCGCTCTACGGCTGCACCTCCTCCTCCCGCGACCTCCTCCTCGTCTACGAGTTCGTCCCCAACGGCACGCTCGCCGACCACCTCCACCACGGCAAGGACGGCGGCGGCGACACCCTCATGCTCGCGTGGCCGACCCGGCTCGGCATCGCCGTCGAGACGGCCGCCGCGCTGGCCTACCTCCACGCGCACCAAGTCCTGCACCGCGACGTCAAGACGACCAACATCCTCCTCGACGACGGGTTCCACGTCAAGGTGGCCGACTTCGGGCTGTCCCGGCTGTTCCCGGCCGACGGCGCCACGCAGCACGTGTCCACGGCGCCGCAGGGCACCCCCGGGTACGTCGACCCGGCGTACCAACGCCGGTACCAGCTCACGGACAAGAGCGACGTGTACAGCTTCGGCGTGGTGCTCGTCGAGCTCGTGTCCTCCAGGCCGGCGGTGGACATGGCCCAGGCCGACACCGACGTGAACCTGGCATGCATGGCCGTGCGCATGATACAATGCTGCGAGATCGACCGGCTGGTCGACCCGCGGCTCGGGTACGGGTCGTCGGCGAGCGAGACGAAGGGGACGATCGACATGGTCGCCGAGGTGGCGTTCCGGTGCCTGCAGCCGGAGCAGGACGTGCGGCCGTCCATCGGCGAGGTGCTGGACGTGCTCAGACAGGCTCATCACAGCATTACCGAGAAGGTGACCTGCGCGTCCACTGATGGCGCGGTGTTGGTGAAGAAGAGCAGAGACGGATCGCCTGACTCCGTGATGAACCAGTGGATCAGCCCATCAACCACCTTCAATTATAGCAGTTGATAGAGCGGGAAATACACAGATGTGAACCAAACACGCCCTTTGGTTCCTGGTTGTATATACACCCTATACAGAGATTTTATTTTAATAATTAAACAAAAAGTCAAAATAGTTTAAAAGTATTTTTAGATTAAACTTGACTTTGTTTGCACTAGTATATAAATTTTCATGAAAAAAACTAACATTGACTTCATGGCAAAAGGATAAAATTTATTTGCTATTATAGGTCACTATTCGCACTATTTTGACCGGAAATTTATCTTTTTTTAAATGAAGTCAAAGGGTGATTTTATTTTATGAAATTTTTCTCAAAAATATTATAGAATGTCAAGTTTATTTAAAAATATTTACATTTTCTTTTTACCTTTTTGCTGAACTGCATTTTTTTCATATAGGATGTATATACCTTTTTTTGCTGGTGTATATACACCCAGGAACCAAATGTTCCCGTCGAGACTAACAGTTTTGTACGCCGTGAAAGAAAGGAAATTTTTGACCCATGATGTGCGCCGTGTTGGAATAATCCAAACATATGATAGTTGTGTCCGGATAGGATTAGGAGTGTGATCAGCGTTGCCGCTGATTGGACTAGGAAAGTTATGTACGGCAACACCAAGAGTACTAGTCGTACGTGAGTTAGCGTATAGATGGGAGTCCTAGTCATAGCTGTCCGAGTAGTGCTAGGATGTCATGTCCGTGTACGTGTTGTGTTAGGTTATGGTGAAGTCGGCTACGCGCTATGGTTAGGACGATGCATATATATATGCAGTGTTGCGTGGGTTTTGTAACCGTGAGAGAGAACCAGAAAATTAATAAAGAGGAGAAACAAGGGCACGACAAGGGCCCTTTGGCTATCAACTTTTTGTGCGCATGTGTTCGTGCAGTTTGATGTGATTGATCCTGTGGCGAAATTCCAACACGCCGGGCACCGCATTGTTCTATGGAACCACAATGATAATGAGAATGGTTTATCTCCCAATGCACAGGATCTCCCGTGCATGCATGTCATTCACTTTATTCTTTAATATAGTGTCTACTCAATGCACCAACTCCAACCTATGACCTACCTGATTTTTTCTCTCCTCATATTAACCCATGCATTTTATGTTGGGTCTGAAATTTTAAAACCAAATATCTTTTGCAAGAAAATTTTGATTTCTGGTATGTTTAAATATTTGCGGGTCTAGTAAGGAGATCTTTTAAACAAGACTAAACATGAATATATTTTCATAAATTTTTAAATATAAAATTTGAAACCTAATGAAACTTGATGAAACTATAATGGCTAAACCCATGAAACTACAAAGTTGTATAGGATGTTTCATGGTGTATCATAAATTCGTAATGTGCCATAGCGTGTTAACCGTTAGTTTTATTGTAATTCATTGTGTACCATTGTCAAACTTTAAAACTTACCAAAATATATTCAAGAGTGATCTTGTTTAAAGGTCCTCATCATCGGGAATGTATATACGTAAACGAAAATTAAATCGAGTTTTTGGTTCATGAGATAAAATGATTTCAAACTTTCAAATCACATGAAAAAGCATTTTGTAGGTCTATGTTATTTGCCTCTAGACCTCTATCAAAAGCTGCCAGCACCAAAAGTGATCAGCATGCATGGAAAAAAACAGGGGATTTGCATGCACTCGGATCTCCAATAAGACCAACGGCGGATGGAGGCACGTAACCTCCCGGTGCACGTATGCATCTCTTTTCTCCAATGACACTGGTCTCTATTCTGCGGAGCTTGCCTACAAGGCGCAATTTCTTGACTTGATCCACTCTCCGATGAAAGTATGGAGCATGAGTTGGAAAGCTTGGTCCTGATCAAAAGTGAAATTCTTTGGGGAAATGAACTGTAGATAGGTTGGCCAAGAGATGATGGCCAAACTATGGCCTTTGCCCTCTACGCAAGCGCTAGACTCTGGGACATGCTCAAAACTTGGCTTCAGCTGACTGCATCGTCATGTCTTCCTGGCGATGTTCCGCTCCACCAAGGACTGGTGGATTTGTCTTACAGATTGCAATATCCCCAACAGAAGAATTTTAGAGGGAAAGGGCTCACGCCCGGCTCCATTGCATTAACAATGGAGCCACGTGTCCATCAAAGGCACCATCCCCAACAGAAGTGTCAAGACATTGCTTCCAATGTTAACCTCTTGGGTCGTTTGGGGGGAGGGTGGGGGTGTGAAAGAAACGCTCGTGTCTTTCACCACAAAAGTGCACCGCCCTTAGCTCTCCTCGGCATCATCAAAGGGGAGGTGACTCATTGGATATCCGCGGGAGCAAAAAGTTGAAATCCATCTTACCAGGGGAGTAATATGTTTTGTATTTTTGGAGTGTATTGTAACTCAAATAAACTCTATTATTCTTCTTATTGAATGGATGAGGCAAATCTTTTGTCTCCGTTTTTTAAAAAATCAATAAAAGAGGACAGATGTCCAAAAGATCCACCAAGTACTCTATATCGGGCGCATTGGGCACTCTAGGCCGAGGAGCACGACCAAGACCTTGTTTGTTTGAGTTGCGACTGAATGAGAAACAACTGGAACTGGTAGAAGATGAGAAG
>NW_025225886.1:17068-20532 GCF_018294505.1 Triticum aestivum | reverse complement strand
CCCACCGAGACCTCCAATGTCCATATCTTTTACACAGGTCGGTGTCACTGAGATTTCTGATCGGTGCCACCGAGTTGAGTCAAAAGTGTGTAACAGTTGGATTTCGTGTGGAGGCTATATATAACCCTCCACCCCCTCTTACTCAGTAGGCGAGCCATCAGAACTTGCCTACACTTCCACTACTCATTTTTTGAGAGAGAACCACCTACTCATGTGTTGAGATCAAGAGATACAATTCCTACCATTTGAACCTTGATTCTTAGCCTTCCCCAAGTTGCTTTCCACTCAAATCCTTCTTCCACCATAAGTAAATCTGTGAGAGAGAGTTGAGTGTTGGGGAGACTATCATTTGAAGCACAAGAGCAAGAAGTTCATCATTATCAGACCGTCTATTACCTTTTGGAGAGTGGTGCCTCCTAGATTTGTTAGGTGTCGCTTGGGAGCCTCTGACATGATGTGGAGTTGAACCAAGAAGTTTGTAAGGGCAAGGAGATCGCCTACTTCGTGAAGATCTACCTGAGTGAGGCAAGTCATGTTGGAAACATGCCCTAGGGGCAATAATAAATGAGTTATTATTATATTTCCTTGTTCATGATAATCGTTTATTATCCATGCTATAATTGTATTGATAGAAAACTCAGATACATGTGTGGATACATAGACAACACCATGTCCCTAGTAAGCCTCTAGTTGACTAGCTCGTTGATCAATAGATGGTTACGGTTTCCTAACCATGGACATTGGATGTCATTGATAACGGGATCACATCATTGGGAGAATGATGTGATGGACAAGACCCAATCCTAAGCCTAGCACAAAGATCATGTAGTTCGTATGCTAAAGCTTTTCTAATGTCAAGTATCTTTTCCTTAGACCATGAGATTGTGCAACTCCCGGATACCGTAGGAATGCTTTGGGTGTACCAAACGTCACAACGTAACTGGATGGCTATAAAGGTGCACTACAGGTATCTCCGAAAGTGTCTGTTGGGTTGGCACGAATCGAGACTGGGATTTGTCACTCCGTGTAAACGGAGAGGTATCTCTGGGCCCACTCGGTAGGACATCATCATAATGTGCACAATGTGACCAAGGGGTTGATCACGGGATGATGTGTTACGGAACGAGTAAAGAGACTTGTCGGTAACGAGATTGAACAAGGTATCAGTATACCGACGATCGAATCTCGGGCAAGTACAACACCGTTAGACAAAGGGAATTGTATACGGGATCGATTGAGTCCTTGACATCGTGGTTCATCCGATGAGATCATCGTGGAACATGTGGGAGCCAACATGGGTATCCAGATCCCGCTGTTGGTTATTGACCGGAGAACGTCTCGGTCATGTCTGCATGATTCCCGAACCCGTAGGGTCTACACACTTAAGGTTCGATGACGCTAGGGTTATAAAGGAAGTTTGTATGTGGTTACCGAATGTTGTTCGGAGTCCCGGATGAGATCCCGGACGTCACTAGGAGTTCCGCAATGGTCCGGAGGTAAAGATTTATATATGGGAAGTCCTGTTTTGGTCACCGGAAAAGTTTCGGGTTTTATCGGTAACGTACCGGGACCACCGGGAGGGTCCCGGGGGTCCACCAAGTGGGGCCACCGGCCCCAGAGGGCTGCATGGGCCAAGTGTGGGAGGGGACCAGCCCCAGGTGGGCTGGTGCGCCCCCCCCCCCCCACAAGGGCCCAAGGCGCCTAGGGTTTGGGGAGGGGGTGCTTCCACCTAACTTGGGGGGCAAGTTTCCCCCCTCTCCCCCCTTGGCCGCCACCCTTAGATGGGATTGGGGCTGCCGCACCCCTTGGGGTGAAAACCCTAGAGGGGGCGCACCCCCCTCCCTCTCCCCTATATATACTTGAGGGTTTTGGGGCTGCCAAGACATGAGTTTTGACCTCTCCCTGGCGCAGCCCTACCTCTCTCCCTTCTCCTCTCCCGCGGTGCTTGGCGAAGCCCTGCTGGATCACCACGCTCCTCCACCACCACCACGCCGTTGTGCTGCTGCTGGACGGAGTCTTCCTCAACCTCTCCCTCTCTCCTTGCTGGATCAAGGCATGGGAGACGTCACCGGGCTGTACGTGTGTTGAACGCGGAGGTGTCGTCCGTTCGGCACTAGGATCTCCGGTGATTTGTATCACGACGAGTACGACTCCTTCAACCCCGTTCTCTTGAACGCTTCCGCTTAGCGATCTACAAGGGTATGTAGATGCACTCTCCTTCCCCTTGTTGCTGGTTTCTCCATAGATAGATCTTGGTGACACGTAGGAAAATTTTGAATTTCTGCTACGTTCCCCAAGAAGTCCTTCATGGACGATGGCCAAGGTGGGATAGACAAGGTTGCTTCTTCGTGGACCTTTTATGGGTGGAGCCCTCTGTGGACTCGCGCAGTCGTTACCCTTTGTGGGTTGAAGTCTCCATCAACATGGACGTACGATAGCACCACCTATCAGAACCACACCAAAAAGCATCGTGTCCCCATTGCGTTTGCCTTCTCCAAACCCCTCCTTTACTTACATGTGCGATGTTTTATTTTCCTCTACTATACTCTTAGAATTGCATGTGTAGGGTGTTGCTTGACTTGCTATAATTGGTAAAATCTGCCTACAACTAAAATTGGGAAAATATTAGGTTTTATTTGGTCAAGTAGTCTAATCACCCCCCTCTAGACATACTTTCGATCCTACACTTTCATAATTTGGTATGTGGGTGACACCGGTGCAAGGGTGCTATTCTTAATTGAATAAGCAAGCCTCTTATGATTACCCCTCTTGCAAGCATCCGCAACTAAGAAAGAAGAATTAAGATACATCTAACATAGCATGAAACATATGGATCCAAATTAGCCCCTAACAGAATAACACATAAACTAGGATCTAAGCTTCTGTCACTCTCAAAACACATCATCTACTTATTACCCCCCCCCCCATGCCTTCCCTTAGGCCCAATTGTGGTTGAAGTGTCATGTAGTCGATGTTCACATAACACCACTAAGGGAACCAACAACATACATATCATCAAAATATCGAACGAATACCAACTTCACATGATTACTTATAACAAGATTTCTCCCATGTCCTCAAGAACAATAGTAACTACTCACAAATCAAGTTCGTGTTTACGATCATAGGTGTATTGACTATGCTTAAGGATGTGAACATATAATCTTCCACCAAATAAACCAACTAGCATCAACTAAAAGATGTAATAAACACTACTAGCAACCCACAGGTACCAATCTGAGGTTTTCGGACAAAGATTGAATACATGAGATGAACTAGGGTTTGAGAGGAGATGGTTCTGGTGAAGATGTTGATGAAGATTGATCGTCCCACGATGAGAAGATCGTTGGCAATGGCGATGGCTTCGATTCTCCCCTCCCAGAGGGAAGTATCCCCGGCGAAATTGCTTCGCTGGAGAGCAAAAGTGTTCCTGTAAAGGTTCCGCCTCGAGATGGCGGCCCTTC
>NW_025225886.1:15002-16201 GCF_018294505.1 Triticum aestivum | reverse complement strand
TTAATTGGTTGTCAAATGGCAAAGTGTGTTTGGGCAATGATGGATGAGGAGTTAGTTGAGCATATGGTCCCAATCACTAATGATTGTGGTTAGTTGAGTTGCAACGTACAGTAAGTGATGATTCAAAGCCATTGTTACACTTTGGGCAATATCGTGGGTTCGCGAAAAGGCTATACATGAACAAGAGTATCAATGGCCTCAGTCCATGCGTATTTTGTAAAAAAAATACCTTGTTGATTTGGCTCTAGTTCGTGAGAAGAAACATGATACAATGCCCACCATCTCTAGTGTCCGGCTAAACAAGTGGGTACACCCAGAAGTTGAATGGGTGAAATGAATATCGATATTGCAATCTCACGTAATCAGGACAGGATAGCCTTTGCGGCAATTTGTCGAGATCATACGGGGTTGTTTTTGGGCGCCTCAGCTGTAACAGTGGATGATCTGTTCGATCCAGAAACACTTGAAGCAATGGCACGCAACGAAGGTCTGTTGTTGGCACTCGAGGTCGGTGTACAAAAGGTACAGATCACCACCAATTGTTCTGCAATAGTTAAACACATTCAAGAACCTTTCCTAACTCCAAGGAAGGTTGTGGTGGAGAAATCAAGACAAAGCTCTTGATGACACCTCTCGCGGAAGTGATTCACGAGAAAGTGTGTGTAACACTGAATCAAATGTGCTTGCGAAAGCTGCTACACTGGATCACATTTAATATGTGCTTGCAAACGTGTTTTTGAAAGTCATGAACAATCTTCAAACAAACGTTTTTACAAAAATCAGGATATGTTTTTGAATTCATGAACATTTTTTGAACTCGCAATCATTTTTCAAAATTAGTGAATACTTTACTAATTAGTGAACAACGGACATTACTTAAATTGGTGAACTTTTTTTGAATCCACAAAAAAAACTAATTTGTGAATGGATTTTGAAATTCTTGAGAATATGTGAACATCGATTTGAATTCACAAACTTTTTTTCATATCCATGATTTTTATTGAATTTGCAAGCTTTTTCGAAATTCATGAATTTTTTCCCAAGATTCACGAACATAATTTGAATTTATTTTGAAAATTAAAAGGAAAAAAAAGAAAAGAAAAAAGGTAATTTCATAGTAGTAGTATACTAGTTTTTTGTGGACTTGCAGCGAAGCGACGGGAAACTTTGTGGTGGTGGTGAGAGCGAGGCCGAGTCAG
>NW_025225886.1:9527-14554 GCF_018294505.1 Triticum aestivum | reverse complement strand
TAGGTGGTCGGCCCACTTGGCGGCTGGGTGCCTTAAAAAGGAAGGGGTAGGATCCGGCGTGTTGGGACACCATCGCTCGCGTGTTGGAGATCGAGAGAAGGAAACCCTAGCCGCCGTCGTCCAGATCTGCTTGGGTTGGTGGAGGGTATGGCTATGGCGCTGCGCACCATGGCCGCCAAGCTGAAGCAGAAGATCCCCGCCGCTGTCCAGCGGGTTCGCGTCTCTTCTCGTGCTCCGGTTCGTTCCCCATCTCGATTTTCTCGCCCCCTTCCGA
Source organism: Triticum aestivum (assembly GCF_018294505.1). Lineage (NCBI taxonomy): Eukaryota > Viridiplantae > Streptophyta > Magnoliopsida > Poales > Poaceae > Triticum > Triticum aestivum. The sequence continues at coordinate 14,280 of NW_025225886.1, read as the reverse complement.
GTCTTTGATTGATGCAATCGAATCGATTGATAAAGACATGTTGCGATGCGCGATTAGTCGGATCCATCCGTCGACGTGAGTCTTTCTTCTACTAGTGATGGAGGCCCTGCTGCTTAGGTTGTTGGGTTAAATAAATAAATTTTTGATGATATTAGCAATCGGAATCAACGTGTGCAATCCATCATCTTTCTGTTACCAGAGACACCAGCCAGATGTTGTTAGCTATTTTCATTGATTATTAAATTAGCTATGTAGTTTCAATTGCTGGAATTTCTGAATCTTGTTCGAGAGTCCTGATGATTTTGAGATTTCGGACAGACTGATGACTTTAAGTTGGTGTTAAACCTTGTATATTTAGCTTGGTGTTTTTTACTGAAAATACCAAACTTTACCAATGAAATTATCCATGTCTTTTTGCATTCAACGGCCCCAGTTTTAACGATTCAAACTCTACTGCATGTAGGCACCTGCTGATGCTGACTTCGACCGCTTCGGCCCAGAGTTTCGGTAAGGCACTAAAAACATGCAAGATTGTCGTCTGATTGATTCCTTCATTGTGCAACACGTCCTAACATTCATTCTCATTCCTCTTTGGAAGCCGGGCACTGGACAAGATTGTAGAGAAACACAGGAAGAGGCGCAGGAACGAGGCCTTGGCCTGTGGTGCTGGCTTCAGTCTTGGAGCACTCACCTTTTTGCTTGGGGTCCATCGGCTTGGTTGAAGGAGATGGCTCAATGGTGAATGACTGGAATATCTATCCTGCACCGCATGTTCTACTATCTACTACTGCACCCGCAAGTTCTACTTATCTACTAGTGCTATATCCTGCACCGCAAGTTCTACTATCTACTAGTACTATATATATCATGCATGTTTTAACTAGCCGGTGTACTCTGTAATTCCTGGCTTGTGTGTTATGTAAGATCACTACTGTATGTACAATGGGGATCCAGGTTCTGTGGGATCTAATTTCGGTGGTTGCATGTGGGATGTAAGGGCACTCTATCGCCACTCTTATCTGTTGTTATCAGAGATCTATATTCAGCCGTGTTGTTAATCTGTTGTGGTGTTCTCATGGTCTCAACCTTCGAGTAATGATTCGTATGCATTTTGCTCTATGTTCTGTCTGATTGCTTTGGCTGTGAAGTGTTGTGAAGGCCTCATATCTGTGACTTGTTAATTCTTCTAGTTAGCTCACATTTACCAGTAGTGGGGGAGCAAGAATCCTACTGCCTCTGTTTCTAGAAGTAAGACGTTTTGGCAGTTCAATTTAAACTGTCAAAACGTCTTGCATTTTCAAACAGAGGGAGTACCTAATAAGCCCCTGCCAGATCTAATTGAAGCGTGGAAGCCTGTTCCCTTTGCAATGTCGATTGCCTTTTCTGTGCAAAGAGTTCTTCTCGTGCAAACCTTTTGGGCTGCATTGGAGAATGCATTGGGAAAGAAGAGCACCAATCCTGAGGTTAGCCCACTGTTGCCATTGGCAGAGCCAGGAAAAATGAGTGAGAAGGCTGAGCAAATCATATGGTTTGTGGATGACGCAAATGTCTGTCGTGACCAATCAATGGTGCAATCTTTATTCCTTTCTTCTTTTTTGCGAAAGAGTGCAATCTTTATATTCAATCCAAGGACTGGTCAACTATTCCTGAATGTTTGTTCATTTCCTTTTTCCTTTGCTTTTAGTTCTAGTTTTGTTTAATGGCATAACTGTGGAGTTTGCTGCATATTTCTTGTAGTGATGGAGGCGGGGATAGTTATGGATAGGCACTGCTTAAGCTGTTGGGTTAAATTTTGATATTAGCAATCGGAATCAAGGTGTGCAATCCATCATCTTTCTGTTACCAGAGACACCAGCCAGATGGCTTCGAGTCTTCTCATGTTCTTAGCAATACTAGATCATTGATGGCGCGCGTTGCTGCGCCCTTTTATTTTGACTATAAAATGGTAAAAATGTACAATTGAAGATACACTAATGTTAGAAAAATTACAAAACTTTGGGCATGCATGCATATGCTTACCGTTATGTGTCGAAGAGGAATACGAACATTCATTATCTCACATTGCTGTGAAATATTGTGTTGTGCATCAAAGCATAGAACAATGGTAGCCAAGCATCAAATGCTATCAACTAAGAAAGACCCATTGTACATTTTTTTTTCTTCTGAAGGTGGTAACACTTCTACTTTCATTAATATAGAGATTTTGGGCTATGGTTAGCTCAGCTACAATCAAGAATCCCCAAGGACCCCAGCTACAGGAAATAAGCTTGAAAGAAAGTCCTTTTTATTTGAGTGGTTTCGAGGAGACAATATCCTTTTTCCTTAAACATTCAACAAAAGTTGAATCAAGGAATAATAATTTAACAGGAAATGTTGATTACATGATAGCAAGCATAGCATTATAAATAATGCATATTTAATTGAGAGCATTGACTACAAAATTATAAGGACATTTTACAAAACTTAAAATAATCAAATCATGCGGATAACAACCTGCACATCCTTCCCTGTGTTTGCAGTACAATAGTTCTTGAACACGGGCTGCAGTAGCAAACATATGGTTCAAAATGGATGCTAGTTACACATTTGTTTTTGTTTACTATCTCTGGTTTGGACTATTAAGCAGAGCCTGCAATGCAGAATGTGAGTTAATCTAGGCAGAATACCACGAATAAACTACAAATTGATGCACTTAATTTTTGCCAAGCATAAAAAATTGTGACATATATGTCAATCTAAAGGACATGAAGCCACGCTGCTAGAGGCCTATACAAGACATACATGGCACTTCTATTCAGTTTTATATGTGCCTGTTTAAGGAGACATAATCTGAGTCATAAACATGTAGATCAAAAAATGAAATCAATACTATGCCACAGTCCTGTTCAACATCGATCCATTTGGCTTTATATGTAATGCATATATGTCTGCAAATGACACATTAATCAAAATAATATTAAGAATGATAGAAAATGGAGGTGGCTGCCTGGCAGAAAAGGTAAGCAAGGGTGACTTGCTCATAGATCATTTTCTTCAGTATCACTTTTTCACGAATACCTTTTTCAGTATCACTCAAGCATCATTACAGAACTACATACCTGAGCAAGAGAAAATTTCAATGTTTTGTCAATATGAATGATGGTTACTTGCTTGTGCATTTGTAAAATAACAAAATAAAACCTCCAAAGAAGAACTATAATATGGTGGACATTTGGTGGACCTTTTGCTTATCAATAATATGGCCGTATACAATCTATCTGATGCAGAGGCCGGAGCAAACCCCCTTTTCGAAAAAAAAGAAGAAATATAAACCCTTCAAAAAAAAGGACTAACTATAATATTTTACTGTTAGTCTGTCGTGCGGTGCCGGCCGGACGTTCTGTTCCTCTCTGTTCCTACTCGTGCGTGGTCTCGTCGTTCGTTTTCCGACGCGAGATGAATCTGATCAAGCAAGCCGATGGCTCGTAAACTAAGTACGTTTGTATGTTAGCTACTTTGCTAGCACCTACATAAGGAATCGATCAAGTCACGTGCATGTGTTGTATGTGTGTGTCTCCCGACGGACACTGCACGACGACCTCCGACGCTGCAGCCGCAGGAGAATGGGTAGAGGAAGAGGAACAGGATGTACCATGCTGTGTGGAGGGGACACCGACGCAAAGGCCAGTCCTCGACGGATGTAGCGGCTTGCCGTCGGATGACGTCGTTCTGCTGCCTGCCGTCGGAGGATGCGGCCAGTTAATAAGACACGAGGTGCGTCCTGCCCTTTACGATGAGTCGGACTGTCGGAGAGGAGCACGTCCCCGAGGACAACCACCTCGGCCTTGAGCTCGAACCACCCGAGAAGGACGCCGTCATCGTGGTCAACACCCATGTCCTTCTGGCCCGCGTCTTCTTTCGGCGAGGCGTCATCGGGAAGGTGGAGGCGCAGTCGCTCGTCCCTCTCTGGGTTCTCGTCACCAGCATGGCCGGTGGGGGTCTGGACTCTTGACGCGGTGAAAACGGACGCTTTACTGCGGCACTTCAAGATCAGCTGATCAGCTCCAATAGCCCACATGCGGCATTGCCCGCCGGAGTAGCTGCCAATTAACTGCATGCCTTCAATTTTGTTACCGGAGTAGCTGCCCGGTCCAGCGGCCAGAAGTAGTGCTCAAGAGTTTGATTAGACGGCCAAAAACGCTTAGAACTGGAGATCCGATGGCCAAGAATGCTACTGGACTGAGATGGTTGGAAAGGTGCTCAGTTTTAATATATCTAAATAGTTATTGTGATTAAAGTAGCAATATAGTTTCAATTGCTGGAATTTCTGAATGTTCTTCTAGATTCTTGATTTTGAGATTTCGGATAGATAGATAGATGCCAAAGTTGGTTAAACCTTCTATATTTAGCTTCAGGTTTTGAACTGAAAATACCAAATTGTACCAATGAACACCACTCATCCAAACAGGATGAAGTACTTGTTTTTGGAAATCATCATGTGGCATCCAGTCCAGAATCTCTCTGTTGACCTAGACAGACGCAATAGATGTTTTTATATGAAATTATCGATGTCATTGCAGCCTGCATTAGCTGCTCCCATTTTTAACGATTCAAACTCAACTGCATGTAGGCACCGGCTGATGCTGACCTCGACTGCTTTGGCCCAGAGTTTCGGTAAGGCACTAAACATGCAAGATTGTCATCTGATTGATTCATTCATTGCGCAATCAATAATCCTAGGCGTACAGGCCGTTTACAGGGTTGTTACAGAGCC
>NW_025225886.1:7233-9088 GCF_018294505.1 Triticum aestivum | reverse complement strand
TTTCAACCAGGGTGGCCCGCCTCACTCTCCTTCTTTCCAATCACCCTTTGCCAGGTCAGCATGTAACCAATCCCAGCCCGTAATTGCCTGTATGTGTAGCATTACTGTTGCGCAATACATCCTAACATTCACTCTCCTTCTTCTTTGGGAGCCGGGCACTGGAGAAGATTATAGAGCAACACAAGAAGAGGCGCAGGGACGAGGGCTTGGCCTGTGGTGCTGGCTTCAGTCTTGGAGCACTCACCTTTTTGCTTGGGGTCCGTCGATTCGATTGAACGGATGGGTCAATGCCTGGGATATCTATCCTGCACCGCATGTTCTACTATCTACTACTATATCCTGCACCCAACGTTCTACTATCTACTACTCCCTCCATTCCACACTGTAGTGCGCCTGCGTTTCCCGAGATCTATGTTTGACTGTAAATTTAACCAACGAGACCGATTGCGGCGGGAGCAAAAATTATATCACTGAATTCATACTGAAAATACGAATTTAGTGGTATAATTTTTGCCAGTGTACTATCTACTACTATCCTGCATGTTTAATTAGCCAGTGTACTCTGTGATTTTTGGCTCGTGTGTTATGCAAGATCACTACTCTATGTATAATGGGGATCCAGGTTCTGCGGGATCTAATTTCGGTGGTTGCATGTGGGGATGTAAGAGCACTCTATCGGGACATGGAGTATTTGATCCCGAGCTCATATGCTCTGCATGAACAGTAAAATGTACTCTCTCTGTCCTAAAATATAAGAACGTTTTTAACACTACACTAGTGTCAAAAACGTTCTTATATTATGAGACGGAGGGAGTAAAAAATAGTAAAAGAATTCAAAAAAAATCTGATTTTTTTATGAACATTGATGAATTTTCCAACTGCGTGCAAAATTTCAGGTTGAAATGACATCCGTGGAGGCCTGGGCCAAAAAAATAAAATCGATGGTCCAAAAAGACTATTGTTAGAAGCATTTTGGAGCATCAATTTTGTTATTTTTGCCCAGACCTCCACGAATGTTATTTCGGCTTGAAATTTTGCATGCAGTTAGAACAATCATCACAAAAAAATTCCGATTTTTTTTTATTTTTTTATCTTACTGTTCATGCACGAGCATATGAGCTCAGGATCAAAACAACACTTTTGCACTCTATCGGCACTCAGAGATCTATACTGAGCCGTGTTATTAATCTGTTGTGGTATTCTCCTGGTCTGAACATTCGAGTAATGATTATGAGGGATCGTATGCATTTTGCTCTTTGTTCTGTATGATTGCTTCGGCTGTAAAGTGTTGCTAGGGTGCTACGAAGTCCATGTGAGGGACTTGTTCATTCTGCAGGTTAGCCTACACTAGTCATCAACCGGCACGGGCTAGCTATTTGAGTGCCTCTTAAATGTTTAGACTATTTGTAACATGTTAACTTTTTTAGGAATATAAATTTATTCACAATAAGTTTAGGAGTATATAATTAAAAATCAAGATACAGAAAATACACCAGTAAGAGTTATTTAAGCTTCAATCAAAACTGAAACTTATATAAACAAGGGAACACAATTTATTTTCTAAAAAGCGGAGCTTATATCTTAGCAGATAATCAACAACAAATTTGCACTGATCATAGATGCAGCCTTGTTTTCTGAACAATAACTAAAATCATCAACATTAAAAATCCCAACTATTGTGTTGTGGTTGGGGGATCCTGCAACATTATAGATGTAATGCTTGCCATTTAAAATAAAAGGCATCGCTATTGTTGTTCAATATAAAAAGTAGTGTATGAAGTGGCCTAGAGAGATTACAAATTAAATATTTATCATCACTGAATCCAAAGCCATGTTTATACTTTCCTCTCAATCA
>NW_025225886.1:3416-6372 GCF_018294505.1 Triticum aestivum | reverse complement strand
TTTTAGTCCATTTATACCATGAAAATCCAATCACTAAATGAAAACAAGAAACAATTATCCAATAAAAAATAATAAGAAGATACTAATAAAATTGAAGGCTTATTGTACAGTATAGTCTATAGTAGAGTTGTATTTGCAAATGAATCATGGTCATGAAAACTTGCGCATGAAGTGAAAGGCTCATAGTTGACCTTCATCAAGTATGCTTTTCAAGTGGAGGTGCAGGAATCGACAAGGCGTACGAGCGGCGGCAGATATGAAATAATGTGGGAGCGGCATGCCGCCCTCCCAGGCATAATAGCCAACGCTTGGGCAAAGAGGAAATCTGAGGACTTAGGAGAGGTAGAGAAGAACCTAAAGAATATGATGAAGGAGTTACCTGAGTGGAGTAAACAACATTTTGGTCAAGTATCTAAATAGATAGAAGGCCTTACACCACTAGAAAAAGAGCTATAGATAATATGGACATTAATGGCGCACCACACCCTCGGTGCGCCACTACTAATTTTTTTCAAATTTTTTTTCAAATTTTTTTTCAAAACTAGTAATGGCGCACCACACCCACGGTGCGCCATTACTAGTTTTGACAAAAAATCCACCGAATGCACCCCCGTGGACCGCCTTTCCAATTTTAAAAAAATAAAAGAAAATGATGGAAATGTCAAAAAAATAAAAGAAAATAAGTTTCCCATGTGATGTGTGGTCTACTTGTTGGGAAAATTTACAAATATGGATTTCGACTTTATTTGCAAAATCTTTCTGGAATTTGTAAAATGGGCATAACTTTTGCATACGAACTCGGATTAAAAAAATTATATGAAAAATCATCTACTCGAAAAGTTACATCCGAATTGAATCGGGGGAACCCCGTTCAAGATTTTCAGAATCCCCAAAAACCTAACAGGAAAAAAATACGCGGCTTTTAAGATCTAGAGGGGGAAAATGAAAAAAAAATTCAAACTTACTAGTGGCGCACCATTTGCTAGGTGCGCCACTAGTAACAAAAAAATTGGTTTCGAATTTTTTTGGATTTTTTTTTCAAAAAATGATACGTAATATGACCGGGAAGTTTGAAATATTTTTAAAATTTCATCATACTCATGAACATGAACAAAGTCCTAGACATCAACAAGGTTTAATAGGATTGATATGATAGATAAATCAACAAGTGTCTGTTAAGTGAGGTGGTGCTGGGGTTGGCTAGAACTGCGAAGTTAAGCGTGCTCGGGTGGGAGTAGTGTGAGGATGGGTGACCTTCTGGTAGTATTAAATTCTAGCGGCGTGATGCTAGTGGCGCACCTGTAGTGCGTCATCAGTAGCCAAAACAGGTGAGCCACTAGCAGGCCTTTTCCTAGTAGTGTTAGAGGCATTTTCCTAGTAGTGTTAGAGCTGAGTTGGAGGCCCTGTAGTTGCAAAGGGCTGAAAGATCATTGATCCGGGAAAAGATGTTTGTCCTGGACGAGTTATTGTACCGGGAAGAGATGATGTGGCTTTAGAGATCCCGCATAAGTAGGCTAATGGAGGGTGATCACAATACACAATACTTTCACAGGAAGGCAGTGTGGCGAGCCAGGAAAAAATTATTCGTCAACTTCGTAAGGCCGACGGCACTTGGGTGGACACACCTACTGATGTGGAGCGTGTGGTGCAATCAATATTTCGAGGAGCTATCCACAAAAGATCCAATACTATCATCGGATGAATTGTTAGAGTGCATCAAAACAAAAGTTACACACAAGATGAATGATGTTCTCAATGCGCCGTTTACAGAGAAGGAAGTGGCTGATGCATTGTTTCAAATAGGACCCATAAAGGCCCCCGGTCTAGATGGATTCCCAGCTAGTTCTTTTCAATGTAATTGGAAAGTTTTGACGGAGGAAGTGACACGAGCTGTGCTAAAGTTTTTTGCTAATGGACATATGCCAGAAGGAGTTAACGATACCGCAATTGTTCTTATTCCCAAGGTCCCCACCCTTGCGGACCCGAAGGAATTTAGGCCAATCAGCTTATGCAATGTAATTTACAAGGTGGTGTCCAAATGCATGGTTAATCGCCTCCGTCCCTTGTTGATGGAGCTGATATCAAAAAATCAAAGCTCTTTCATCCCATGGCGTTTGATTACGGATAATACTATTATTGCCTTCGAATGCATACCTCATATCCAATTAGTTAAGGAGGGGCAATCTTATTGTCCTTATAAACTGAATTTGTCAAAGGCGTATGATCGAGTGGATTGGGACTTTCTAGAGAAGGCTCTAATCAAAGGGGCTTGTTGACAGAGTGGGTGAAGTGAATTATGGCTTGTATTCGTTTGGTCAAATATTTAGTTAAATTTAATGGGAGATTGTTGGATAAATTGTCCCCCACCCGCGGCCTCTGACAAGGTGATCCATTATCCCCTTTTTTATTTCTATTTGTGGCTTATGCTTTGTCTGCACTATTGCATAAGGCTATATGGGAGGAGGGTTTGGAGGCACTAAAAATTTGTAGAAGGGCTCCCGAGATCTCAGACTTATTATTCTTGGATGATACTTTGTTATTTTTCGATGCGAGACCAGATAAAGCAGCGATTGTCAAAAAAGTGTTGAACACATATACTGAATCGACATGGCAACTTATCAACCCGTCCAAGTTTTCAATCTTGTAGAAAAGATATGGGATGCAACTCAATTGTATTCCTCGGAGTTGGTCACAATATATACATGAGATGTCTTGTGTGACAAGCCAATTAATCCTACCATATCTTTACAAGTCAACTATACAAGGCTAGAGACTATAGAAAGATTAATTGTATGTAAATACATATATGTCACATTCAACACCCCCCCCCCCTCCCCCGCAGTCGAAGCGTCGGCTATGCAAAGACCGGAACTCCTGGAATGTAGTGACCAGATCCAATCTAGACACTGTCATGGAGGGGTTCACCACTTCCATTGGTGCCTCTCCAATGATGCGT
>NW_025225886.1:0-2977 GCF_018294505.1 Triticum aestivum | reverse complement strand
TCTCTCTCTCTCTCTCTCCCTCTCTTGATTATCAATACAATGGTCTCTTGGAGATCCATATGATGTAAGTCTTTTTGCGGTGTGTTTGTTGGGATCCGATGAACTTTGAGTTTATGATCAGATCTATGTTTTTATCCATGAAAGTTATTTGTGTCTTCTTTGATCTCTTATATGCATGATTGCTTATAGCCTCATATTTCTTCTCCGATATTTGGGTTTTGTTTGGCCAACTTGATCTATTTATCTTGCAATGGGAAGAGGTGCTTTGTAGTGGGTTCGATCTTACGGTGCTTGATCCCAGTGACAGAAGGGGAACCGACACGTATGTATCATTGCTACTAATTAAGGATAACAAGATGAGATCTATATCTCCATAATAGATAAACGGATCTCGTCTACATCATGTCATCGTTCTTATTGCATTACTCCGTTTTCTCATGAACTTAATACACTAGATGCATCCTGATAGCGGTCGATGTGTGGAGTAATAGTAGTAGATGCAGGCAGGAGTCGATCTACTAATCTTGGACGTGATGCCTATATAATGATCATTGCCTGGATATCGTCATGATTATTTGAAGTTCTATCAATTGCCCAACAGTAATTATTTTCCCACAGTGAAACCTATGGCCCTCAGGTCTCTTTTCATCATATTTGCCTTTGCGATCTATTTTCCCTTGCATTTATTTTCAGATCTATTAAACCAAAAAATACAAAAATACATTGATGCAATTTATTTGTTCCGCGATCTATTTATCCTATCTACCACTTTTACCTCATGTTATTTGCCTATCTTGAGGCGCCGTACCCGGAAGGGATTGGCAACCCCTTCAACACGTCGGGTTGCGCGTATTTGTTATTTGTGTGTAGGTGATGTTTACATTGTGTGGGGAGGTTCTCCTACTGGTTCGATAACCTTGGTCTCATCACTAAGGAAAATACCTACCATCTCTGTACTACATCATCCCTTCCTCTTTGGGGAAATACCGACGTAATTCTAGCAGACATCACTCTAGTGCATCCGTTGCATGGCAATCCCTACTCACTCACATTGATATCTATTGATGGGCATCTCCATAGCCCGTTGATACACCTAGTTGATGTGAGACTATCTCCTTGTTTTTGTCTTCTCCACAACCACCACGTCATGATCTCCATCGTGACCGGCTTGACACCTTGATCTCCATCGTAGTGTCGTGGTCGTCTTGCCAACCATTGCTTCTACGACTATCGCTACCGCTTAGTGATAAAGTAAAGCAATTACATAGCGTTTGTATTTCATACAATAAAGCGACAACCATATGGCTCATGCCAGTTGCCGAAACATGATCATTGTCGGTGTTAAAACCGGCGGATCTCGGGTAGGGGGTCCCGAACTGTGCGTCTAGACGGATGGTAACAGGAGACAAGGGACACGATGTTTTTACCCAGGTTCGGGCCCTCTTGATGGAGGTAAAACCCTACTCCTGCTTGATTGATATTGATGATATGGATAGTACAAGAGTGGATCTACCACGAGATCAAGGAGGCTAAACTCTAGAACCTAGCCTATGGTATGATTGTTGTAATGGTTGTTGTGTCCTACGGACTAAAGCCTTCCGGTTTATATAGACACCGGAGAGGGCTAGGGTTACACAGAGTCGGTTACAATGGTAGGAGATCTACATATCCGTATCGCCAAGCTTGCCTTCCACGCCAAGGAAAGTCCCATCCGGACACGGGACGGAGTCTTCAATCTCGTATCTTCGTAGTCTTGGAGTCCGGCGGACGATGATAGTCCGGCTGTCCGGACACCCCCTAGTCCAGGACTCCCTCAGTAGTCCCCGAACCAGGCTTCAATGACGATAAGTCCAGCGCGTATATAGTCTTCGGCGTTGCAAGGCGGGTTCTCCTCCAAATTCCGTGCGTTTGCCGAACAGTGTCCGGCTTTCTTATCAATGTTGCGCTTCTTGGCTTCCACGCCCAATGATGGCCATCTTCCACGTGTCGCACGAATGCGAAAAGCCAGGGTATCTTTTATGTTTTACCCCCTAGCTGTGCAAATAATCTGCCTATAAGAGAGGCAAGAATCCAGATCCAAATCACACCATCTTCCTTCCACGAGTACTCATCGGAGCGCCTCTAACCGAAAAATCCATTCCATCATGGACCGTCGACGCGGCTCCTCCTCTCGCGCTCCCAGCCCACTGCCAGGAGACTTAGCGATCTACAAGGGTATGTAGATGCACTCTCCTTCCCCTCTTTGCTGGTTTCTCCATAGATAGATCTTGGTGACACGTAGGAAAATTTTGAATTTCTGCTACGTTCCCCAAGAAGTCCTTAATGGACGATGGCCAAGGTGGGATAGACAAGGTTGCTTCTTCGTGGACCTTTTATGGGTGGAGCCCTCTGTGGACTCGCGCAGTCGTTACCCTTTGTGGGTTGAAGTCTCCATCAACATGGACGTACGATAGCACCACCTATCAGAACCACACCAAAAAGCATCGTGTCTCCATTGCGTTTGCCTTCTCCAAACCCCTCCTTTACTTACATGTGCGATGTTTTATTTTCCTCTACTATACTCTTAGAATTGCATGTGTAGGGTGTTGCTTGACTTGCTATAATTGGTAAAATCTGCCTACAACTAAAATTGGGAAAATATTAGGTTTTATTTGGTCAAGTAGTCTAATCACCCCCCTCTAGACATACTTTCGATCCTACACTTTGATAATTTGGTATGTGGGTGACACCGGTGCAAGGGTGCTATTCTTAATTGAATAAGCAAGCCTCTTATGATTACCCCTCTTGCAAGCATCCGCAACTAAGAAAGAAGAATTAAGATACATCTAACATAGCATGAAACATATGGATCCAAATTAGCCCCTTACAAAATAACACATAAACTAGGATCTAAGCTTCTGTCACTCTCAAAACACATCATCTACTTATTACCCACCCCCCCCCCCATGCCTTCCCTTAGGCCCAATTGTGGTTGAAG
>NW_025225885.1:0-20613 GCF_018294505.1 Triticum aestivum | reverse complement strand
TTGTCCTACGGTGCCCTCCATTCTCGCGCAAACGTGAGGTGCCCCCGCTGTAGGATGTTGCAGTATGTTCATGGTTCGCTTATGGTGGGTTGTGAGAGTGACAGAAGCCTAAACCCAAGTAAGTGGGGTATGATGTATGGGAGTAAAGAGGACTTGATACTTAATGCTATGGTAGGGTTTCACGACCTTAATGATATTTAGTAGTTGTGGATGCTTGCTAGGAGTCCAATCATAAGTGCATATGATCCAAGTAGAGAATGGTTACCGGTACTTGTTATCGATTGCCTAGGGAGAAATGACTTTCTTGTTGACAAAAGCTATCCACTTTTACTACCTTGCATTTTATTCGTAGTTCTAATCTCCCAAAGTACTCATAGTTTTATTCTTGCAAAATAGTTTTACACTTGTTTTAGGTAAAGCAAACGTCAAGTGTGTGTAGAGTTGTATCGGTGGTCGATAGAACTTGAGGGAATATTTTTCTGCCTTTAGCTCCTCGTTGGGTTCGACACTCTTATTTACCGAAGAAGGCTACAAAGGATCCCCTATACTTGTGGGTTATCAAGACCTTTTTCTGGTGCCGTTGCCGGTGAGCAATAGCGTGGGGTGAATATTCTCGCCTGTGCTTGCTTGCTTTATCACTAAGTAGTTTTTATTTCCTTCTCTATGTTGTTCTCTATCTTAAGTTATGGATATGGAACACGAAACACCAAAAAAATTAGTGGTACTTGCTACTCATGGAGATGGGGAACCTCATAAAACCCTCGAGGCTCGTTATGCGAAAGATATTATGCACTACTTTGATAATCCTGAGAAAACCCCGTTCAACTTGATAATAGGAGTAACGTTGGATCAACGTGAATACTTTAGGGATTATCGCTTGACACAAAAAGGGAAACTTTTATGGGATCAAATTTATATGTTGCATTGGTATGCTCGGGATTTATGCTTGAGATATGATTTTACTTGTTGCTCTAGGATGAACGCTCCACATCTTCACTTTTCATGCAAATTTAATGATAACGAAACCTTGGCTTCTTATGCCAATGGTATATATGATTATTATGATGCAGAATGAATAGAAGAATTTTTTCCTTCTAAGGGTGCTTATGAAATTGTATCTTTGTTTTTAAAGTATGAAGCTTTTGATGATGATGTTTATAGACCTGGAAATTTTGCCATCCATAAATATTGCTATGATAATTACAAATATAATTCCGATATTGATGAATTTATTGAGAAAGTCTCCCTATCCAAGAAGAGATTAATATTTTGCAGCAGTCTATGGAAGAAGGAATTGATGAAACTATGAGCTCATTGGATGAAAAAGATGATGAGGAGAGTGAAGAACAAAAGGAGGAAGAGCGGATTAGCTACTCGTGCCCACCTTCTAATGAGAGTAACTCTTCAACTCATACATTGTTTAATGTCCCTTCATTCTTACCGAAATATGAATGTCATTTTCATGAGTTGGCGAGTTTCCAATGGCTCATGCACTTTGTATGGCTTTGAGCGAGGTATTGAATTTACCGACCGGAGAGATTTTCAGAAATACAGGTTCGGATTCACTTCATTTTATTGGATCAATTAAATTCGTCAGCGTGTGAGCAATCTATTTTCATGTTTTGGAGAGTAAGGCACTTGAGGAATGATCTAATCTTTGGTAAGGAGAAAGAATCCATCTCAGCCTCTGTGAATTTTATTCAAAATTATTGGTCTTCCATTTCGTCTTGTCATGCAAAAGTGCAGGTAGAGGTGAGCAACAAAGGCAAGGAAGTGGGGGATGGCATTCTGGCTTTCAATAATATGGAGAGGATTTCTGCTGGTTGGCAACCTCCCATCATAGAGTTCTTTAAGATTAATGGATGCAAGTTTTATGGAGGCAATCAACACCGCAAGTGTGGGGGTAGTTGTCAAATACCATTCTAGAAAAGTTATCATTTCCTCTTAGGATTATATTGGATCTTGCTCTAGCATTGAGGAAGCGGAACTTACAGCGGCACTTTCTGGCTTGTATATCGGTATCACTCTTTATGAACCCATCTTTTTAGAAACAGATTGTTCCTTTGTTGCTTCTGCTCTTGGAAAAGATATTTTTGACAATCACCGAAGGAAGTTTTGAGTATCTCTAAGATGCTGGCGAATTTAAAGATCTCCAACATTGGCAAGAAAGCTAATCTGGTGGCACATGAGATTGCGAAATTTAGTTTTATAAATAGGTCTGATGTATTCTTATTAATAATGTTCCACTCTGTGTGGCAAATGATGTAACGAATGATTGTATGAAAATTTTAATTTAATTAATACATGGGCGGGGTTTTAAAAAAAGGAAACCTTCCAATGTGTCTTTCATGTTTTTTTTCTTTGTTAAGACAAAAATTAGGCGTTAGACAGGTGGATCGATGGATGACTTTAAATATATTTAAAAAAATTGTTAACTCAAGACACCATAAACTATGCTGAGGCAGATGTAAGTTTTAGTATGTGGCTCATTCATATCGTCTATTTTTGCCAATAACATACCATCCGAGCATGAAAAGGCCAACAATCAAAAAGTTGAATAAGAAGGTGCAAAATAGAGAAAAGGGGAGAAAAACACAAAAATGGAAAATTTCAATTTCTTAGAAAATAAAAAAAATCTTATTCCTAATTTTAAAATGGTTAATTATCCTTTTGCCCTTAGTGGTGTCCATCTGCTCAGTTTTGCCCTCAGATGCAAATTGTGCTAGTTTTTGCCCCTAGTCCGTGCACACCGACTCGTTCTGTGAACTTTGGCATCTCCGTCAGGTCAACGTTTTGACTCGGCCCTTACAAGTAGGACTAGGCGGCAGAGGTGGCCTATTTTGTTCAGACCGTTGCACGCGTGGCTTGCGGGACCCAGCAGAGAGCCGTTGAGCATAGCGCCATTGCGGGTGTGCTATATAAGCGGGTGACAGCGGCGGTGACCACGGCGACAGAGAGCATGGCGCTCACCACGGTGAGAGAGCGAGAGCACGATGGCGGTGGGAAGCTAGGTGTGGAGGGCGCGGCGGTGAGAAGCTAGCTGTGGAGGGTGCGGCGGCATTGAGATCCCGTTTGGCTCCGGGCTCCATGTCTTCCGCAAGCTCCTGCGCCACCTCGCGGATGTAGAGCCGGGCGCGTGTGGAGATGTCTGTCTTCGTCTGTCCGCAATGCTGGGCGAGCGTTGATCGGAGGGTTTCTCACACACCGAGGAACCAGAATCGTCCGTTCTACGTGTGCAGTGAGAATGGGGTAAGAATTTGGGCAATTGCACCATTTTCGTGGTCAGGATCTTTGAGCAATGGGTTGATCTGTTCCATGTTCATGCAGGTGACATTCTTCTTTCTTTGGGTTGATGCTCTGGCCAAGACCCTGATAAATGAACTGCAAGAAGAGCATGAAGAATGGTTGAGCATGCTGCCCTGAACTGCAGTGGCCGCAGCACAAGCTCCGGAAGAAGAGATGGAGGGCGAATCACGCACTAACAGAGAGCTAGCTGTTGAGCTTAGGATGTTGAAGAAGAAGGTTAGGAAGCTTGAAGATCAAGCACTACCAATACCCAGTTGCAAATACTTTTGGGCATTTGTAGGTATGGTAATCACACTGGTGGTTATGTTGAAAATGTATGGAAAGACATGAACTATGGAGGAATTTGTAATCTTGAAATTGTATGAGAAATTCACCTAGTTTAAATGTGGGTCGAAGTTGTTTAAATGTTGAAGAAAAGAGAAGAAGTGACCAACATTTAAATATGTTGAAAAAAGGAGAAGAAATGAGGAATTCAGAAACTTTTGATCAATGAAATGCAGCTAATGAATTATTCCAGAGCCAAACAATTAATGTTAGAATTTTTTTGGAGCTGTTAAATATTTAATAGCAATTTAAGTAATCCAATTCAAATACACCGTGATTTAAATCAAAGACCAAAATGTCATGGAAAATGTGCCTCAGCTCTGGTAGAGGTTAACACCTAGTGCCAAAATAAATGAACATTTTTTAAGGGCATTACATTGAGTAAAAACTAATTTGTCTAAAAAATGAAGGGTGGAAAATGCACAAAAAAATTGTGCGGCTGAGGACCCAAACCTAGGACCGCATGGGTTTGTGGTGTTTAGGGCTGCGCTGGTAACCGCAATGACAGATGGCAAGAGTTTGACATGGGTAGGGAAGGAAGGTATACATAGTGAGACTGTGAAATTTGTCAAAAAAATAGTGAGACCGTGAATGTTTGCACACGCGTGAGTGGTTTTCCTTTGTTTTGCACTAAAATTTTGGAGGGTTAGAAGGTTGAAAACGTATGTTTGCACTGCCACGTGGTTTTGGTTAGAGTGGCACTTGGTTTAGTGTTTGAGTGGCACTTGGTTTAGGATTTAAAGGGAATAAATTTGCATGTTAGTTCATGACTTATTTTTTTTTGAATGAAACAGAGGGCTTCTCACCCCCTCCGATTTTCATTAATGAAAACCACAAGTTCTCGAGCTTCATGACTTGGTTTAGGGAAGAAATTATATGTTTGGGCATGAACATTTTTTAACACACATAATAAACCCTAATAAATAACTTAGATAAGATGCAACACAAGTACCATTACAATAATAAGTACACGGACAGTTCACGGACACATGACGAAACATGACACGACATGACACGACATAGAAAATCAACAAATAAAAAAAATAGTCTTCATCTTGACCTCCTCCTTCCACTTTGGTCGCGCACGCCCGTTCAACACTGTCTTCATCTTCACACCTCCTCCTCGTCATGGTAGGGAAGGGAGTGCATCCCGGCTGGAGTGGGGAAGATGCTCTCGTAGTTGGTGTAGATGTTGTAGACGGTGAAGAAGATGGCCTCGCAGCCGCACCAAAAGACTTGGCCGAGAAGCTCGCGCGCGTCAAATGGGTTTGTGAAGGTGACTGTGAGCAGTAGGAGGATACCGCCGCGGTCACGAACCTCGGTGAGGGTGAACATCCTTGGCGAGCCCCGTGGGAGGTGGGCATAGCCGGCTTTGAGCAAGGTGCGGGTGAGTTCGAAGGAACCCCTCCACCTTGAAATAGCCCACACACGGAGCTCCCTCTCCATGAGCACGCCCGGTGGGTAGCGCAGCTCCGGCACAACAAGCAGACGACTGAAGGTCGACTCGTTAAACTGCATGGTCTCGCTTGGGGAGGGCTCGGTCGATTGGGTGTTTGAAGTTGGAGAGAATGGATCGGATCTGGCTTATGGGTGGGAGAGGAAGATAGGCACCCCATTTATAGGCCTATGGGTGGGAGAGGAAGAGAGAAAGGATGAGAATGGTGCGTGTGTGAATCCGAACGCGTGTGTGTATCCGTTACGCTTTGCACTCTTAAATTTTTGCACAAAAACGATGCATGAGGAACGTGCGTGCATTTGAATCACTTCATAGCTCTTTGACCGGACGGTGCATCTGACTCGCTGAACCACCTAGCTGGCCTCGCTAGCCTAGCGCGCGTCGCTCGCCTCGCTCGCATGCATGCACGTCGCAGCCTATGCACGTCGCAGCCTCCCGCGCATGCAAACCCACGTCGCAGCCTATGCACGTCGCCGCCTCCCATGCATGCGTGCAAGGCCTGGAAAGGCTGAGACGGGCTATTTGTTGTGGTCTTTGGCCCAGACAACAAGACGACCCAACGGTCCATCCAGCGCGCCCGATATTTGTCTTTAAAAAAAGAATCTCCCTGCCAATCAGATTGCATCTCGCGGATCGCCCCCCTCCTCCCCGCAGATTCCTTCTAGAAGGGATAAATCGACAGCCCTTGTTCAGCGCTAGGGTTAGATGAACGGTTCTGGTTCAGCGCTAGGGTTAGCAGGGTTTGGGAGGGGTTTGGAGCAGTCAAAGCTATGTTTGACCAGATTTCAAATGAGCATAATAAATTAAATAAAATCAGAAAAATAAAAAAACTGCACACATAGTCTTCTTATCTCATATACTAACGATTTAAGTTGATAAACAAGGTTTACATACATTTAAACGATAAGTTCATGTGTATTGTATGATATCCCGATTATCTCAAACTCTCTTGTATGAAGTGAAGAGAAGTGTTTTGGGGAAATAAACATGAAAATTACAAAAAAAAAACTCAACACAGCTTCATTTTAGAGTGACTAAGAAGGATCCAGGCTTAATTTTTCATTTTGATGTTTTACACTTGTTTAAACCTTGGTCAAAGTTAAGT
Source organism: Triticum aestivum (assembly GCF_018294505.1). NCBI lineage: Eukaryota > Viridiplantae > Streptophyta > Magnoliopsida > Poales > Poaceae > Triticum > Triticum aestivum. Next base: position 14,422 of record NW_025225885.1, on the reverse strand, counting down.
TTGACCAGAATTCAAATGAGCAAAACAAATTTAAAAAAATCAAAAAATGGAAAAACCAGCGCATATAGTCCGTATATATAGAATATATAGAATATATGTTTAGGAAAGTTATTTGGCTGATTTAGACAAGGTCGAAAAAACCTTGCTTAGAAATGAGGCCGTTTACCCGACCTTTGGACCCCTCATTTTAGCACATTTTTCATGAAAATTTCAAAAACCTCACCACAACTTCATTTTGGATTGACTAAGAAGGATCCAGGTTTAGTTCTTCATTTTGATGTTTTAGACTTGTTTAAATCTTGGTCAAAGTTAGGTTTGACCAGAATTCAAAGGAGCAAAACAAAATTCAAAAAAATCAAAAAAGGAAAAACCATGTGCTCATTCAAACATCATCCAAGAGATTTAAACATCATGTTAAACATAGTTCTAACATAGGTCCAACATCATCCAACAGAAATACAACATTATTCATAATGTTTCATAATTATTCATATATAGCGTTCAGGCTTCTATCTGTTCCTTGAGCTTCTTGCCATCACTTTACTCCTCGTGCACCTTATGCTCATTGCTTCTTCTCTTCTCCTCTTGGTTGTCGGTACCTTGTGCGTCTTCTTCAAACCTATCATAGAGTTGTGCAAAACATAAAGGGTAATGAGATCATGTCAAGTGACCCATAAATGTACAGTAGTATTTGATCCTTGCAAGATTTACATACCTAGCAGAACTCACAACAACAGAAGGTTGGTCACCATTTGGAGCCTCACTTGGATCATCATTTGGAGCCTCACTTGGATCACCATGATCATCATTTGGAGCCTCACTTGGATCACCATGATCACTATTTGGAGCCTCACTTGGATCACCATTTGGAGCCTCACTTGAATCATTATTTGGAGGATATTTTGGATCATCGTCAAAATCATGCGGCTGTTGACCATCATCATTTCGAACCTCGTCAAAATCCTCATCTGATACAACCGGCTGCTGACCAACATTTTCATCGAAGCCTTCATCGAAAGCCTCTCCGAACGCTGGATCTACTGTGTTATCACAATACTTACCGAAATGACCAGACCCACCACATCTTGTGCACTTACGCTTCCTCGCTCCAAGTCCAGCTCCTTCGCTGCGAGGTCTGATTCGACTCTTCCTTGGTCTACCTACTGCTCTCTTCAGAACTGGAGCGCAAAGCTTGAATCCAAGGTCCACCATGTCCCATTGTTGTGTTCCCTCCATAGCAGGCAAGGCATAAGCACATGTGGCTTTGAACCTTGCAATAGAGTATTAATCATGCAGATACTGCTAGATGTTCCCTCTTCTCTTTATCCAAATATGATATCTCTGCTGTGGTACCCGAGCAAAGAGTCATGTTCATTTCCAAGCCTGTTGTTTTCTGCTTCAGTTCATTCATCATGGCAGGGATGATAATGTGGCCCATGAATTTTGCCTCGGCTATTCCTGCACGATAATGAAATGTCTGCATGTATTCTATCCTTATCATGTCACGCAAATCCACCACATAATGACTGAGGGAGTCCTGGATTAGGGGGTGTCCGGATAGCCGAACTACCACCGTTGGCCGGACTCCTAGACTATGAAGATACAAGATTGAAGACTTCGTCCCGTGTCCGGATGGGACTTTCCTTGGCATGGAAGGCAAGCTTGGTGATACAGATATGTAGATCTCCTACCATTGTAACCGACTCTGTGTAACCCTAACCCTCTCCGGTGTCTATATAAACCGGAGGGTTTAAGTCCGTAGGACGAACAATAATCATACCATAGGCTAGCTTCTAGGGTTTAGCCTCTTCGATCTCGTGGTAGATCTACTCTTGTACTACCCATATCACCAATATTAATCAAGCAGGAGTAGGGTTTTACCTCCATCGAGAGGGTCCGAACCTGGGTAAAAACATTGTGTCCCTTGTCTCCTCTTACCATCCGCCTAGACGCATAGTTCGGGAACCCCTACCCGAGATCCGCCGGTTTTGACACCGACATTGGTGCTTTCATTGAGAGTTCCTCTGTGTCGTCACCTTTAGGCCCGATGGCTCCTTCGATCATCAACAACGACGTGGTCCAGGGCGAGACTTTTCTCCCCGGACAGATCTTCGTATTCGGCGGCTTCGCACTGCGGGACAATTCACTTGGCCATCTGGAGCAGATCGAAAGCTACGCCCCTGGCCATCAGGTCGGATTTGGGAGTTTGAACTACATGGCTGACATCCGCGGAGACTTGATCTTCGATGGATTCGAGCCACAGCCAAGCGCGCCGCACTGTCTCGAAGGGTATGATCTAGCTCTGCCGCCGAACAGTGCCCTCGAGGCCGCACCAGCGTCCGCTCCGACCCTTAGCTCGGAGCCGACTTCGCCGATCGAGGACAAGTGGCTAGACACCGCCTTGGGGGCTACGATCTCTATGGTGATTGAGCCGAACACCATCCCTGTCCTTTGCAAAGCCCGTGACTCCGAGGTATCGGACTCCTCTCCGGACTCCGAACCTCCCTCACCCCTGCCAATCAAATTCGATTGGGTGCCGGTTATGGAATTCACTGCAGCGGACATCTTTCAGCACTCACCCTTGGGCGACATCCTGAATTCACTAAAGTCTCTCTCTTTATCAGGAGATCCCTGGCCGGACTATGGTCAGGAAGGTTGGGATGCGGACGACGAAGAAACTCAACATCCACCCACCACCCACTTCCTAGCCACTGTCGAAAGTTTAAACGATGTGCTTAATTTCGACTCCGAAGACATCGATAGTATGGACGACGATGTAGGAGATAACCACGAACCAGCACCTATAGGGTACCGGACAGTCACCCCATCTCACAATGTATACATGGTGGATACACCTAAAGGAAGTGACGACGAGGAACAACGGGACGCTACGAAGGATAAATCCCTCGAGAAGCAATCAAGACAGCGACAAAAGCGCCACACAAAATCCCGCCTCGACAAAAACGGCGGCCATACAGACCCAGCAATAGAGCAGGTCGAAGTGGTGGATGATGAACATGCCATTGAATAACCGTCCGAACAGGACAACTTGGATAAGCAACCCGTCCCCGGCAAAGATAACAGTCTGGACGATCTCACACCGGACAAGTTGTTGGAGCAGAAGAACCTCCACAAAAGGCTCGTCGCCACTGCGCGTAGCCTGAAAAAGCAGAAGCGGAAGCTCAAAACAGTGGAAGATGCACTCAGAATCAGATGGAGCAAAGTACTCAACACCGCAGACAAATACGGCGACAGTCGCCAAACAAAGAGTTACCCGAAGCGCAAACTACTGCCCGAATTCGATGAGGAGGCCTTAGAGCCCCCACAATCAAAAAACAAAGAGGCCGCCCAGTCGGATAGACGACCACATGACAAGCATAGAGCGGCAAGCGGCGCCGCACACAAACCGGCACACGATCCGCATAAGGATTCACATCAAAAGGATGGCCCTGTTAGATCCATCTACGGGCCAAGAAAGCAAGCTCTTCTAAGCAATGCAACACGCCAAATATCCGGATATAATGGCACACCCCAATACAGGGGAGCCGCACACCCCCTATGTTTCATCGATGAGGTGCTGGATCGCGAATTCCCAGCGGGATTTAAACCCGTAAACATAGAGGCATACGACGGAACAACAGACCCAGGAGTCTGGATAGAGGATTACATCCTCCACATACACATGGCTAGAGGAGATGATCTCCACGCCATAAAATACTTACCCCTCAAGCTCAAAGGGCCAGCACGGCACTGGCTTAAAAGCCTCCCTGAAAATACCATTGGAAGTTGGGAAGAGCTCGAGGATGCTTTTCGGGCAAATTTTCGAGGGACTTATGTCCGCCCTCCGGATGCAGACGATTTAAGTCACATAACTCAACAACCCGGAGAGTCAGCCCGCAAATTCTGGAATAGGTTCCTCACTAAAAAGAACCAAATAGTCGATTGTCCGGACGCTGAAGCCTTAGCAGCTTTCAAACACAACGTCCGAGACGAATAGCTCGCCAGGCACCTTGGCCAGGAAAAGCCAAGAACAATGGCCGCACTAACAAGCCTCATGACCCGCTTTTGCGCGGGAGAGGATAGTTGGCTGGCAAGATGTAGTACCAGCGACCCAAGTACATCCGAAGTCAGAGATGGAAACGGGAAACTACGACGCAGCAAGGACCAGCGCCGGACAAGGGGAAACGGTCCGAAGAGCATGGCAGTCAACGCCGGATTCAAAAGCTCTCGGCAGAATTATAAAAAACTGCCACTCAAGGATAACAGCCACGAGCTATCCAACTTAAACAAAATCTTGTACAAAATATGCCAAATCCACAGTTCCCCCGGGAAGCCTGCAAATCATACCCACAGAGATTGTTGGGTCTTCAAGCAGTCCGGCAAACTCAACGCCGGACACAAGGGGCTCGACACACCAAGCGAGGACGATGACGAACCCCACAAGCAGAGCACCGGAAAACAAAAGAATTTCCCACAAGAAGTCAAAACAGTAAACTCACTTCAAGTGACAAAAGGGAAAATCAGAACGGCGCCCATAGAAATACGCGCTGCACGGCCTATCCCAGCGGAGTCCCGACATTGGTTGTCAAAACCAATGACCTTTGATCATCAGGATTACTCTGGACGTATCTAGAACGCAGGATGGACTGCCCTGATATTAGGTCCTATAATCGAAGGACTCCAATTCACAGAAGTCCTAATGGACGGCGGTAGTGATCTAAACCTGCTATATCAGGACACAATCCGCAAAATGGGGATAGACCCAACCAAAATTCGCCACAGCAACACCTCCTTCAAGGGGGTAATGCCAGGCCTATATGCCCACTGCACAGGCTCCCTACTGCTAGAAGTTGTGTTCGGCTCATCCGGCAACTTCCGCCACGAAAAGTTAACCTTCCATATCACCCCATTCAAAAGTAATCATCAAGCACTATTGGGACGTGAAGCTTTCGCCCGCTTTAATGCAATACCGCATTATGCATCTCTTACACTTAAAATGCCCGGTCCACGCGGCATCATCTCATTAAAGGGAAATATCAAGTGTCACTCGAGCACGGAAGAACGTGAGACTGCTCGGACAGTCACACACTAATCCGGCTCCGCTAAACCAAGCACCTGAACAGGTCATTCGGACCCCGGACACGGCTAGACGAGTACGGCGTAATTATATGAAGGCCTAATAACCGCACACCCCCGTACAAGGGGCTGCATGCATGTACAACACGAGACAATAAAGCTCAGTTTTATTCGCTTTTTGAATCATACTCCTTTTATTTAAAACATAAAGTACATTTTTCGCACGATCTTTCTTCAACTAAGTTCTTCTCCTTTACAGATGAACACCATGCTACACCCGTCCAGGATACGGCACAACGGAGACACAGGCGTAGACGTGCAGTTGGGACCCGTTGCAAGGATTCTTTTCAGATTAAGACCCTGCGTAAACCTTTTTTACTGTCTCTTGTTGATACACATCCCCTGGTTTCTTGCTATAACCGAGGAGGAGGCTGGCGTTTTGGCATCGGCCGCGTCAGAAATTTTTGCGCGTACCTGGACACCAGGGGCTTAGGGCATTGTTTTGCCCGTTTTCATAAAGACCGAATACCTTAGGGAGTGTTCGGCGTCTCGAGTTAGGCCTTATATGCATCAGCTCCGAATCATGTCTTTGGTCAAATGTTGGGTTTGCCCGGCTCCTGTGTTTTGCTGCCTTACGTTCCGTTTTATCGGCTAACGCGGCACCAGGAGAACTACTGCGATTGTGCCCCGGTTCGGCCTGGCGAGCACCTCAGTAGAGAAAGCCAAAAACTGACTGTCATGATATAGCGTGAGACTGGTCAACCACTCGATGACCCACCAGAATGTTTAGAATTCCTCCGCATTAACGAAGGACTGTTTCCCAGTCAGACACATACGCGCCCCGAATTCAGGAGAGCGCAGTGCCCCTAGGGGCTATATAGTAGCCCCACCATCGAACTCCTATGGCTAAGTGAAAGTGATAAAGCATTATAGTCCGGTTGCCTAGTTTGCTACGCTATCACCTCCTTTACAGGACCAAGACGTTGGATTAAGTGTGAAGATGCGCTTTTTTGCAAACACCCCCGCACTATATATGTGCGTGGGGGCTAAAGCCAAGGACTACCATCTTTCAGGTTATATACACATATACATTAACGGCCGCACAGGAGGTACGTTACTACTTGCACGCACAAGTATAAAAAGCACTTATATTATATCGAAACATTGTTTCGCAAATCATACATGTCATTTGAACATAATATCCTTCGAGCACTGCGTCTCTATTAAACAAGCGCCCTGCAGGACTTCCTCAAAATAGTGCTCGGCAGGTACTCGCCTTCTGTCCGAATCCTGGGATGCAACGTCGGTGGCCTTCATCTCTGCCCAGTATGTCTTGACACGGGCGAGAGCCATCCGCGCACCCTCTATGCATGCTGACCGCTTCACTGCAGTAATATGCGGCACCGCACCAAGGAACTACTGCACCAAGTCAAAATAACTCTTCGGCTCGGGCCTCTTTGGCCACAAATGAGTCATGACAGACTTCATGGCAAGTCCGGACAACCTATTCAGCTCAGCCCATTCGGCCAAACGATCGGTCAATGGAAGCGGACGCTCTGGACTATGGAACTGCGACCAAAAAAGCTTTTCCATTCCGTGATCCTTCTGGCCTCGGAAGTGCTCGGCCGCGTCCGTGGCACTCGCTGCCAAATCCAGATAAGCATCCTTCGCACCCCACAGCTGGCCCAACTGAGCATACTTGGGATCCGTGAATTTTCTCCACAGCAGAAAAGGCTTTCCATCCGCAATATCTTCGGCCTGATGTAGCTCCTCTTTCATAGCTCTCATTGCAGAGCGAGCATCCTTGGCCTCAGCAGCGGCCTTTTTCAGGTCCTCTTGTTCCGCTCGACCTTCTTTTTCAAGAAGCTCGCAACGGTCGGTAGCATTCTTCAACTTTACGACCATCTCGGCCATCTCTTTCTTGCTTCGGCAGTGAGCAGCCTATTCGGCTTTCAGCTCTTGGGCCGCTTTTAAGGCAGCCGCATCACTTTTTTGGGATTGCTCCTTGGCTCGGGCGAGTTCCGCCCGGAGGTTCTCCATGGCAGCGGCACCATCTGCGTCAAGCATACAAGTTGTAAGGCACAGACATTAAGCTACCTTACAGGGTGTCCGCAGAGAAGCTGCATACCATGTGACTCGTCAAGCTGCTTATTGACAAGCGCGATGTCAGAATCCGCCACGTCAAGTTGCCGCTTTAGTTCGGCAAATTCATCAGTCCGGCTTGCCACCGGACGCCTCACCACCTACATAGGAAGAGCACATATTATACCTAGGATTATGATCCTCAGCGAGCTGTCATTTTTGACAACGCACCGAGTCTCAGGGGCTACTATCTATACAGGGCGCATTCTACATGCCAAAGTATTAGAAGGTACATCATTTTCGCATACCTCAAAACCCGTCAGTAAACTTATGACGGCTCCATGCAATCCGCTTTCAGCGGATGAAATCCTTTCAATCATCATACCCATTAGCGCACGGTGATCTTCCGGGATAGATGCTCGCCCGAACAGATCTTTCAGCTCCTCCGACCGTACACCAGTCGGTGCCGGACTAGTCCGATGGCCTTTTTCGAAGGCCGAACGCGGAGGGCTTTGAGGGAACATACGACTGCCTTCGGGCCCTGCCGGATTCGGAGAAACCTTCCGCAACGACACCTCAGGCTCGTCCGCCTCGCATGACGGCACGGTAGGCAGAGTCGTTTCGCTCTCCATCATCTCCAAATCAAGATCCCCTGAAGACGAGCTCTGCTGAGAAGGGTTGAGATCCGAACTACAAAGAAAAACTTCAGTTATCTTCAGAAATAAAACAGGGATGCCTCTCATTTTAGGAAGACGCCCCTCTTTACTTATGGCTCACTGGAGGGATGGTCTCCTTGGGGAGATAATGCGGCCGGGGCAACTCCCGGCGCAGGACCCTCTGGCGAGGATTTCTTCCCTCGCTTCGAGGCCTTGGTCTCCGGATCTTCAGAAACGGTCCTCTTCTCCCCTGGGAGGGAGGGATTCTCGGTCCCTCCCTTCTTGATAAACTCCTTCGCGGAGGCAGTAGCTCCCTTGCTCCCCCCTTCGCCCTCTTCAAAAGGCGTAGCCTCTAGCATCCTGGTTAACACAGGATCCTGGTTAACACAGCATCCTGGTTAACACAGGGGAGTCGGACACCGAATCAGTTTTGCTTTCGCTATCCACTCCTGTTCAAAGGACAGCTCTTTTAAAGGCAAGTTTATGATAGATATACGGATAGCATGTCCAGGTACAGGGCTACTTACTTGAGTATCCGGGCGATTGCAGCTCAGACCTGCGTCCTCGGTCAATTCCGGACACGTTGCTCGCGGTCCGAAGAACAGTTGGTACATCTCCACGGGCGTTGTGCCCATAAAATGTTGGAGAACTTGTGGTCCCTCCGGATTGAACTCCCACAGGCGGAGGGGGCGGCGTTTGCAGGGCGGGGTGCGACGAATCAACATGACCTGCGCTACTACAACCAGATTGATCTCCCTCTCTAGGAGGTCTTGAATGCGGCCCTGGAATAAGGGCACGTCCTTGGATGGCCCCCAGTCGAGCCCTTTGTTGACCCATGACGCCAGCCGCGGTGGAGGACCCGAGCGAAAGGCAGGTGGCGCCACCCATTTGGTGCCCCTGGGAGCGGTGATATAAAACCACTCTTGTTGCCATAGTCTGAGCTCCTCTTGAAAAGAGCCCTCGGGCCATGGGGCGTCGACATTCTTGCTTATAACAGCCCCTCCACACTCTTCCTGCTGCCCCCTGATCATCTTCGGTTCCACTTTGAAGGTTTTGAGCCACAACCCGAAGTGAGGGGTAATGCGGAGGAAGGCTTCACATACGACAATAAACAATGAGATGTAGAGGATGGACTCCGGATCCAAGTCATGGAATTCCAGCCCATAATACAACATGAGCCCCCTCACGAAGGGGTCCATCCGGAAGCTTAAACCCCGAAGGAAGTGAGACATGAACACCACGCTCTCACCAAGCTTGGGAGTGGGAATAACCTGCCCTTGGGCAGGTAGCCTGTGCGAAATTTCGCCAGTTAGATACCGGGCATCTCTCAGCTTTAGCACGTCTTCTTCCGTGATGGAGGAAGGAATCCACCGACCTTGCAGGTCGGACCCGGACATCCTCGGAGGTCCAAAGCGCTTGAATCCAGTGCTTTGGGTGTTGGAACTCAAGGCGAGGGGCGGATTCGATTGAAGATTGAAAGAAAGGAGCAGGCCTTGGTCTCGTTATAAAGAGGTTGAATACCAAGAGCCCTCCCCGTGACCATTCGGGACTCGCCCTCGATAGAGGAGACGCGCCAACAGGCACGACTGGGTTGCCCACGCCCGTATTAATGGGAATCCCAGAATAAGGGGACACGATCTCTGCTTTGACAAGACATGCCAAGGAAACCGCCTCGCTAAACATGCTGAGGTGGGACAGTAAAAACGATTCCAGTAAAGGCTTGGCCGTGATGTGACATCACGCCATGAAATACGTCAGCAGATTGAACTTGTGTAAGGATTATTCTCTCTACGGTGGAACGTGGTATTTATCTTGCAAAGCCGGACACTATCCTTGTGTTCAAAATCTTCTATGAAGTATTCGGAGGAGGAATCCGCCTTGCAATGCCGAAGACAATATGCGCGCCGGACTCGTCGTCATTGAAGCCTGGTTCAGGGGCTACTGAGGGAGTCCTGGATTAGGGGGTGTCCGGATAGCCGACCTATCACCGTTGGCCGGACTCCTAGACTATGAAGATACAAGATTGAAGACTTCGTCCCGTGTCCGGATGGGACTTTCCTTGGCGTGGAAGGCAAGCTTGGCGATACGGATATGTAGATCTCCTACCATTGTAACCGACTCTGTGTAACCCTAACCCTCTCCGGTGTCTATATAAACCGGAGGGTTTTAGTCCGTAGGACGAACAACAATCATACCATAGGCTAGCTTCTAGGGTTTAGCCTCTTCGATCTCGTGGTAGATCTACTCTTGTACTACCCATATCACCAATATTAATCAAGCAGGAGTAGGGTTTTACCTCCATCGAGAGGGCCCGAACCTTTAGTTTCCGGATCGTTGAGTTGAAAGATTCTGCTAGATTATTGTGCACATAGTCAACTTTGCTCAGTTTATTGAATTGGCTTCTGGCCCATACCTTGGAGTGGTGTGTGTCCAAGTATTCTTTCACTTTGGGATTCATGTATAACTGCATCAAGTGGTAGTTGTGCTTTTTAATACTACAAGTCAAAGATGCTGGCCATAAATTGTCGGTATACACATTTCCTTTGAATTTCTTCATGAAATTTGCAGCAAGGTGACGCATGCATTCCCTATGCTCTACTCCAGGGAACACATTGTCCACGGCCACTTCTAAACCTTTGTAGGCATCTGTATGAATGACCAATCCATTGGGATGTGCAATAGCCCGACGCAGATTATGCAAAAACCAAGTCCAGCTCTCCTCAGACTCTGTCTCCAGCACACCGTAGGCAACTGGAAATACAAAATTGTGTGCATCAACTGCACAAGCTGCTACTAACTGTCCTTTAAACCTCCCTGTGAGAAAAGTGGCATCAATAGCCAAATAAGGCCTGCAACCTGCCAAAAAAACCCAGCGACAAGCCTCAAAGCAGGCAAAATCCCTCCTAAAGCATTCCTTGGTCTTTGTCACTCCCCTGAATGTGTACTCCACGGTGTGGTGATCAATATCTACAATACTACCTGGGCTTGTCCTCTCCACTTCACCTTTGAATGAATACAACAATTGAAAACTTTCCTGTCAGTTACCATAAATAGAATCCATAGCATGTTGTTTACCATTGAACAACCTCATGTATGGTAAATCTATCTTGAATTTATCTTTGATATTCTTCTGCAATTCCTTTGGACCCACTTGTTGGTTTTCTTTCACCCACTTCTTTACTTCTTCTGCGACCCATCTTGACTTGGCTCTACTGATTGTGTCCTTCCTAAGGGTTGATTCCTGGCATGTGTGCTTAAAAGGGTTCACTTTGACCTGAACATTAGTACTATTTCGCATTTTAGATGCGAGCAGCCTCCATGGACAACTCTCAGTCGGACAGTGCACTCTGTAACGTACTTGATCGCTCTTGTCAACTTTGAAAGTACGTTCTACCTTGATGCAGTATGTCACAAGTGTATTTCTACACTCATTCATGGATGCAAAAACTGTACCTTCTTCCATATGAGGGTTCAAAGGGTCCCATTCAACAGCTGCAAGATTTTCGTCCTCACCCACCGCGTCATCATCCATACGGACTGCATTGTGAGCCTCATCTTGGTTATCAGCCCGAGGTGCCCGTCGTAAATTCCGAATAACATCAGAATATAGCTTCTCTTCATCAACCCCAGAATTGTAGTCATCAGGCTCCACTTCAAGGGGGACCCTACTGCTGTTGCCCACACTTGTCGAGCCACCACGTCGCCGTGCACCAACTGAACTGTTCTGACTAGAGATGCCATTACGATGACTTGGTTCTCCCCGAGATGTTGCACCCGTCATCGTAGGTCCAAATGCCTGCTCAAGCACATCAACTTGCAGCCTTACATGAAAATTATCTTTCTCTTTATCCTAACAAACATGGTAGCTAGCTCTTCATCATTACTAACTGTCACCCATTTCTTTTCCCCATCATACTATTTGTATACCACTTCATCAAGCAAACCCCAAGGATATTGGCTACAAATTACCTCCAAAAATTGTCTGAAACTCCAATTACTAGACATTGGCAACCGATAAACAAAACATCCTTGGTATTTCCTCTGATCCTTTGCATCGAATGTGTACCGGTCCCTTCTAATGTGCATCAAGAAAGCAAACCGCAACTCCATCCTAACCGGCGAAAAACAGAGACGCAATCAGCACACTAATTGGGCAAACCTACTCGAATCGAGTGTTCAAATGCACAACTAAGCTCAATCTAAACAGGAGGCGAGACTTACCCCTCGGGAACCCAGTCGTGGACGCGGCGGATCTCCGGCCCGATGCTTGCCTCGGCAAATACTCCGTGGTCGCCGCTGCTCTCCATTTCGCCCTAGGGTTCTTCCTCCTAGTTCAAATAGCTCCAGCAGCCCCCCATCTTTGAGCGCTCCGGCCGGGCACACGGAAGGAGGCCGCGCCGCGGGTCGAGCAATTGGCTGGCGCCCCACCCGTGGCGTCGCAGGTAGCCGTGGAGCGTAGGCGCGGGACGGTAGCGGTGGCGTAGGCGTGCAGCTGGTGGCGGGGCAGGTGCCGGCCGCGGCGCAAGTGGCGGCGACGGCGCAGGTCAGCCGGCCGGCGGGGAAGCGGATGGGTAGAGTGAGCTACGAATGATTTGGGGATTTAGTTGCACGGGCCTACATGTCAGCTCCGGACCCACGTCCACGCGGTCCCATGTGTAAGCTCCGGACCCACAACCACTAACGCTGGCGGACGGAATGGACTCAAATATGGCCGTTTGGCCTCGTCATAGTAGCTGTGCATGGACTAGGGGTAAAACTGAACACAATTTGCATCTGGGGGCAAAATTGAGCACAGAGACACCACTAAGGGTAAAAGGATAATTAACCCATTTTAAAACTCAAGAAACACCGGTAATAAATAAACTAGAGAGAAAATAAAGAAATTATTGAAAACCATACGGCTTTTATTTATTTTCTGATGTTTTCTTGATTTATTAAATACTTTGCTAGCATTTATATCCTATAGAAAAAAATAGTGGAGATTTCTGAAGAAGAGAAAAAGCGATGTGAGAGCCCCGCGGTCGCGACAAGGCCAACACATCAGCACATCATTTGATCAAAACCACTTCAAGAGACCAAAACCTGGAGATATTTTTAGTACTATTGCTATTGCTTAAGTTAAACCTGGACAAAAGATTTGACTCTATCTCATATCAGGCTCACTAAAAAGTCATGTAACTGGATCGTAGCTTTGGTCTCAGCTCTTCTCGGTTAGTCTCAGCTCGGTGCGAGTCGTATGCTCGGTGCGCTCATGAGTCATCTCGAGTTCTCAATGTCGTTTTCTAGAAAAGGCCCCATCACATTCCAGAGTAGTCGCCGGGGTGCTGGATCCGTAGAGAGAAAAATAATGGAGAAGGCCCACTAACATCAAAGAAGGAGAGTATTCTAGAACACGGTGGCACCTTCATGGGCCGAAAATAGAAACAAGGAGAAGCTCATGGAGCCGAGCTGAAAAGCGAAACATATCCAAGCGCCCATCGATTGCAGAGTACTCGAGATGCTTCAAGAGCAGCACCTGCGACGCTATAAGTACCTGAGCCTCAGTCCCATCGGTCTCCATCCCAACTCAAATCAGTGTCAAGCAAAAGTAGACGACATCCTATTCCTACCTACGATCCACAGAATTTTCCGAGCGCACAAGCCGAAGCAATCAGCACCGACCATGTCGATCGTGAGGCGGAGCAACGTGTTCAACCCCTTTGCCGACCTTTGGGCGGACCCCTTCGACACCTTCCGCTCCATCGTCCCGGCGATCTCAGGCGGCAACAGCGAGACGGCGGCATTCGCCAACGCCCGCGTGGACTGGAAGGAGAGCCCCGAGGCGCACGTCTTCAAGGCAGATCTTCCAGGGGTGAAAAAGGAGGAGGTCAAGGTGGAACTGGAGGACGGCAACGTGCTCGTCGTCAGCGGCGAGCGCACAAAAGAGAAGGAGGACAAGAACGACAAGTGGCACCGCGTGGAGCGCAGCAGCGGCAAGTTCGTGCGGCGTTTCCGGCTGCCGGAGGACGCCAAGGTGGAGGAGGTCAAGGCCGGGCTGGAGAACGGCGTGCTCACCGTCACCGTGCCCAAGGCCGAGGTCAAGAAGCCCGAGGTGAAGGCCATCGAGATCTCCGGCTGAGTGCATGCGTTTGGACGTATGCTCATTCAGGTTGGAGCCAATTTGGTTGATGTGTGTGCGAGTTCTTGCGAGTCTGATGAGACATCTCTGTATTGTGTTTCTTTCCCCAGTGTTTTCTGTACTTGTGTAATCGGCTAATCGCCAACAGATTCGGCGATGAATAAATGAGAAATAAATTGTTCTGATTTTGAGTGCAGTGCAGATTTTGCGTACACAAAATTTGACCCTTTTTTGCTTGCAGTTGGGATGGATACACTGACAGGCTTTCTTCTACAGAAACATCGGTACACTGAATGTCTTCTGTCTCACATTCAGCTTTCATAATCGTGGGTCTACAATGATTCTGTGACTTCTATTCTGCCTCACCTTCAGTTTTCTTTGTTCTTCTTTGAGAAATACATTCAGTGTTCATTAATCAGTTATTTCTAGGACAGAAAGAGAGCAGAGACATGCCATCAGAAGCCTCTTAGATTTGAAGCCTCCCAGTGCG
>NW_025225884.1:0-20801 GCF_018294505.1 Triticum aestivum | reverse complement strand
GGAGGTGTGGTGGCGTTGGATCACCACGCATACTCGCCGGGAAGGGTCGTTGGCTTCGGGGGAAACCATGGATCTAGCCATCTAGGTATCCCGGAACGGATGATGGTGGCGTATGGCGTCACACACCCCTTGGGGGGCATCATTTCTGTAGCAAGTGATGGCTGGAGGGCTCCAGAGGTGAAGCAACGTCATATCTACCGCGTCGACGACGACGGTTCTTGGCGGCATGGTGTAGCCGAGTCTCGGCGGCAGATGTGTCTTGATGGACGAGCATAGGGCGGTGGCACTGTCTGGCGCAGTGGTGGCATCGAGGTCAGAATGATCTGGCAAGGTGAATGCGTTAATCGCTCCTGAAGGTGGGAGGGTGGAAGATGGCGGCGGCTAATTCTAGAGTGTGTGCATGCGGTGCGCACAGAGGGTCTGCTAGAGAGGTTGTTGCTCTTGGCTTGTCGGCGGGCAGCCTGGTGAGGCCACCGGATTAAATGGTGTGTGTTGATATGAGGTCAGGGCATCATTAAACTTGTAGGTGTAGCAACATTGGTTGCCAGACAGGTGCCAAACTTTACCGGTCATGTTGAATAACATAATAAAAATGGATGTGTGCTTTGCTTGATGCAGAGGCCGGGGTGCTCCTTTTTCTTGAAAAAATATCGAACTGAAGATGCCAAACTTTACCATTGAATAGTACTCATCGAAGCAGGATGCAATACTTGTTCTTGTAATCATGATGTGCCATCTCTCTTTTACCAGAGACAACAGACAAATGCAATATACTCCCTCCGTTCCAAAATAGATGACCCAACTTTGTATTAAAGGTAGTACAAAGTTGAGTCATCTATTTTGGGACGGAGGGAGTATGTTCTTAGACGAAACTGTCAATGCAGTTTAAGTTGCTTGGTTGTTAATTTTGTAGAACTTTAGCCTGAATTAGCTGGCATCCCATTTTTAAAGATTCAGAGTCAACTACATACATGTAGGCACCAGCTGATGCTGAACTCGAGAGCTTGGGCCCAGAGTTTCGGTAAGCCACTAAACACGCAAGATCGTCGTCTGATTGATTCAAGTCATTGGTGGCACATCCTAACATATATCGAGCAGCCTCCCCCTAGCTAGCTGCTCGGCCCCGGCGAGCACCAGTGGCAGCCACAAGACGAAGATGAAGGATAGGAACCGGCAGCTCAGAGCCATCGGAAGTTGGGAACATAGTGCCTGTTCGGTTCCACTCCACTCCCTCGACTCCGCTTCCGGAGTGGAGTTCACAGAGCGGCTCAAGCCTAGCTCCACAGCTCCACGGAGTGATTCCAAACAGGGCTATAATAAGACTTGTATTTTGCGTCCACAAACAAACAAGACTCGGAAA
Source organism: Triticum aestivum (assembly GCF_018294505.1). Lineage (NCBI taxonomy): Eukaryota > Viridiplantae > Streptophyta > Magnoliopsida > Poales > Poaceae > Triticum > Triticum aestivum. The sequence continues at coordinate 19,441 of NW_025225884.1, read as the reverse complement.
ACTGAACCAGTGACCATGCATGAGCTATGGGGTGATACGAACGATAGAGAATACTGTGGCAGTGGATTCCTGGGCAGTGGTGGTACGTGCCCTCATGCCGATTACCCCAATTGACGGGGGAAGGGAAGACCTGGAACAAAATTATGGGTGGCTGCAGATCAAGTGGCAGTTTCCTATCCTAGGAAAACAGTGAGTGCCCGCCCGCCCAGTGGAGACTGGAGCACGTTGACGTTGGCATAGCGATAGTCAAAAACGTTCTTATATAATGGTGCCGACGATCACGAGTGCGTCCCTAACGAGCGTGCCCGGCTCGTCACGCGCGGTGACCAACTGGCCGACGTGGGCACGCCGGTGAGGATGAAGGAGAGACGCCGGTGCGCGCCACCACGCCCACATCCAGCTCCGGCTGCGGGCTTCAACAGCACATCATCCAGCTGATCGAGACCGGAATTCTCATAGCCATCGTTGGCGGTGGCGACTGGCCAGGCAGAGGCGGCGCTCGAGGGTGGGGGCTGGGACGCCAGGGATGGCGAGGATCTTGGAAACGAGGCAATTGATGTACTGGCCGGGGAGCTCGGGTCGGCGGCGGCGTCAAAGGCGCTAATGTCGCCGATGGGGATGAACGGAGTGCCCGGTTGTAGGGCTGATTACGTTACAGTTCATTAGAGTAGCCAAACAAATTGTCATGTAGGGCTGATTACGTTAACGATTCAAACTCAACTGCATGCTGACCTCGCGACCCGGCCCAGAGTTTCGGTAGGACCTCCTCATCGAAGAGGAAACCATTATCACTGAACGAAACAGATTAGGCAACACCCCGGACACATCATCAAACTCCAGATCTGGCACCCCCCATATGATTAAGACGTCGAAGAAGAAAGCCATACCTACCATCCATGAACCACGGACCTAGCACACGATCAACCATCTTTCAGATGCCGTCGATGCATACCACAATCTACATCCACTCCTGGACTACCTCAAGCTCCGCACCAGCGTTGGAGCCAATGGCAGCCCGAGGATACATGTCCACTACGAGGATGCCACGACTGCTGCATAATCCTTGCTTGAATAGACTAATTTTCAAATTCATCCCCAACCATAGGACCGATCACCTCGTTGGAGTAGAATCTGAAGAAACTTTATTCAGCACCGCCATCACCGCCGCCGAAGCAAAGATGATAAACAGCCTAAAACCCTAAACTACAAGAGCCTAAAACGATCAACACCGACGATCGAAGTCGTCGGACTGGCGGCGGACCTTTTCTTCTTATGGAGGAAGAAAGAAAAGTGATATTTCTTTTTGTTGAGAATTTAAGGAATTTACAAGTTCTCACTTGACGGAAAAAATGAGGAGCTACGGTTAAAGATGACCAAATGTACAATTTTAATCCATTTACTATCAGTAGTTTAAATAGCAATCAGAATTTCTTTTCCTGAGCCTGTAAAGGGTAGAAAACTCTAGGCAGACATCCCTGGTGGATTTATCCCTTGTACCAGACCAATGCGATAGCATCAATAAAAACTTGAAAAAATTTAACCGGTCTCAGTTGAAGTTGCATTGTAATGACCTAACATCAGTAACTAAGCTGTCGTTCTGTGAGCACACAAGAACCACAAACCATTTTCAGTAATCTTATTAAGCCACCTAAGTGCGGTGTGAGCACGGCACTTTTATATCCCTCCCGCCTAATATATACAACCAGTGTTTACTCCATCACACAGTCCTTATGTTCCAGCTTCTAATCTACAAATTGTACATCGGATGTAGCATTATCCACTGTAAACATCTACAAAGGTTAGATGCCAATACCTACAGGAACTTAAGCCAGGGATCAGAAATCTAAGTTCAGTCGCAACCCACAGGGCCTGGAGGAAAGTTTTCGATTATACCTGATGTGCTGGCGATATTTTAAGTCTCACACAGTCATCATTCTGTTTCAACGGGTGCCCTGGTTCTTATCAGTGGCAGGTCCTAGCACTGTAATCACCTGCGGCATGGTCATTCCTCCAGAAACAATTATTTCCGTAGAGAGCTAATAGCAGAAATTTAAGATTAGAAATTCAGGTTATATAGTAAGAACGCTATAAAAAGAATAGCAAACTCAACGAACGCAAAGAGGCATCCCTCAAAATAAGCTTATGCTGGATTGAGATGTTACAAATAAACTACCAGCAAGAGGATAACATGATATCTGAGTGACTTCTGGTAGAGAACCTAACAACAGCACATAGTATTCGAACTGTTCATAGGATATAGCAGTTGAAGGAACTGCTATAAAAGACATCAAATTATCAGACTAATGCGTGAAGGCCCCATAAACTTTAAGCAGCTCTAGCTGGCCTTTTCAGTGCTTGCACAACAAATTTATGTAAGAGAGACTGATTTAAACCACCAGCCAGGATAAGATGACTAATAAGATGAACCCAGCCAGGCTACATTAGGCTTAGTCTTCAATTATTTTTGGTGAATCTTAACACTTTTGAGATTTAAAGAGATGTCACAAATTACAACTAATGGATAACACTTTCCTGAAAGTTAACTATTTCATGAATGAGGTAACACAGAAAAAGAGCACACAAAAGTATGATATGAATCTTTGTGTGTCTAATGAAATTATCAAATCAAATTTCTCAAAAGCATATAAATGAGTAAATTATATAGAATGAAGCATTCAAATGTGGTTGATGCCATAAATATCTGTAGAAAGCGATGTGCATAAACAAGTACCTGGAGAATCATGCTCGATGTTATAAATCCAAATGCGTATTCACCAGCACGGGGATGGCTAATTATTGCCACTTCTTTAAATGCTGCTGTACTTTGATCTGTCAAATGGATAAAATACATTATAAGAATTCTTTTCTGGTTGGACAGAAGGAACTACAAGTTGGAACATAAAGATTTTCAATTCCAAGTTTGTAGATGAGTAAACGTGATGCATAGAAAATTATGTTGACCTGTTGTCGCATGATTCATATGGTCTTCATGTGGATTATCCTATTAACTTCATAAGCTCATGTAACTTAAAGAAAAGTGGCCTATAAACGAGAGCGGCGTTTTGGCTCCTAGGTGCATATGCACCCATTGTCGAAATACACATTTCGAGAAGTTGAAAAATTCGAAACAAAAACCCACATGTATATCCAGACATTTTATGTGCGTTCACAAGGTTTCGGTGAAAAACGACGTTTTTTGTAGCTTGTGTAAAAAGATAAAGAAATGCCTCGTGAATAGTTAGTATGAAGCATCAGAAATTGTCTTTTTTACACAAGCCACAACAAACGTCGTTTTTCACTGAAACCTTGTGCACGCACATAAAATGTTCGGATATACACGCGGGATTTTTGTTCCGAATTTTTAAAATTTTCAAAATATGTATTTCGACAGTGGGTGCATATGCACCTAGGAGCCAAAAGCAATTATCGCCTATAAACGTGTTTCTTTGTGAAAGTACTGGTACTATGGAGATGGGAACCATCCATGCTGGAGATTTCCTGGTTCGTTGCTACTTATTTTAGCATATAAACTTGCAAAATCGGTAGTTGATTACTTATAAGCAGAGGCGTTTCTGTTCAACTCTTGGGATGAAAACTACTGCTGTTAAAGCAGCTCAGGGGGCAGTTCAGTGCTCCTCTGAAGCTTTCTTTTCATCTTGAGGCTGATATTTCTGATTCTCTGAACGAGTGCTTCGTTTACAGCTTCTGAGCTACAACATCGATGTCCTGGGTTGTCAACTGGCCTTGGTTAAAGTTTACACTTTGCAGGATAGAAAAAAAAGAGAATGCTAAGCATAACTCTGTCATAGCTATAATTAGGAACAATGCATACTGTAAGCCTGTAACAATTCTGTTCTTCTTGTCCTGAAAGGATCTTACACATTTCCTATTGCTTTTTGCGGATGATGTAGTTTGGCTTTTAGGGTTTTTTTTTTTGCAGAACTATCTTCCTAGCGTTTTTTATCTCTCGCTCTTTATCTCCCTCTTAATTTCCCTCTCACTTCCATGAGCATACCTACATTATGTTGTTTAGGCAGAAATAGAGCAGGCAATCGCAGGCATATACCTCTTACTCCCTGGAAGTAGTAAATCTTGCCTTCATCAATTACAGGGAGGAGCTTCCAACTGGACTTTAAAGACCATTTGTATTGTAATCTATCAATATCTTGAGAGAATATATTATTAGCATGTGCGTCATAGGACGACTGGAACTTACAACAACACAGAGTGAAACAAATATCATGTGCATCTCTAGGAAGGAGAGAAAAAATGCCTAACTCGTGTGATTGCTTTACTTAGACGAACATGGTAACACGGAACCTATCTCGTAAATGGTTACACTGCAAAATAATCATTTGGGTTTGGGCAGCGATAGACTGTTACCTAAATAATTGTATAATAATAACTGCACTCTCTGGCTAAAGAATGAAAAGGCGTGGAGAACTGAAAAGATAAATCTTAAATGTCTATTATGGAAACATGGACGTCAAAGTTGATAATTCCTGACCCCACAAAAAAATTGATAATTCCTGAAATCGATGATACTCCCCATCCGTAGCAATGTTTCGACCCAGCAGGCAGAGCAACAAACAATTAAAAAGTGTGGGTAACCTTGAAAAAATATACCAGATGTAAACCAAACTAGAAGTGAAAAGCACGCCAAACAAATGATGCGGCGATTCCTACAGCCAAAACTATCGACCTCTTGAAATAAGTAGGCACTAAAGGGGAAAGAAAGGAAAAGACATGTACCTGAGGGATATGAGTGCGGAGCTAAGTATTTAGTAAACCTACAATCTAGTTCTATATTCCCTGGATCATGTGGCTTCCCAAGTCAAAAAGCTAGAATAGAAGGTGTGTTTGGGAACTTTGGGTTATTACTCCTTGTCTAATTAGACAGCTAAAACATGACGTCAGGTTATAACCAATGGCAAGTTCAGACCATATGACCACCTCCGTAGAGCATGTTCTTCTTCAGTAGAAATGGGGCTATCTAAGGCAGCATAAATCAATAGGTAGAAGTGTATTTTTTAAGACGATCTAATTTCTAAATAAATATTAGGGCACTGGAAAATGGATATATATACCTTTGTATTTCGCTAGTAGCACAATGTGATTATTAGTCGACCTCCCGATGATGATCAATATGTGCCAACAGTTTTGGTCAACCTTTCTAATCAATATAAATGTTCAAATCTGTTAGATTAAGATCATCCTTTCCCATCAATTAATATAGAATTGTAACTCCATTGCTTATAGCAGAATACTTGCTGAGATAAAAAATGTGTTTCATGCAATCTGTATAAAGTAAGACACACAAACTAAAATTACAGAAGGGGTCATGAGAAACATGTGCATTAGTATTTAAGAGACCCCTTGCATACGACATGATTCAGAAAAGTACAGTGTGGGATGCATTATAATTTTAAGGTTGAGGTTGTTTTCCTGAGATAGAATCAAGAAATTAAGATATCCTCAGCACAAGCAAGAGAGAAAAAATCAAGGAGCCTACGATGACGACTTGAACTCGTACCTGCTGATGGTCCACAGCCTCCCTTGCCCAAGCCACGCTAGGGTATGCTACCGCCATGCATTATATACAATCTGACGTCATCGACGTCATCATACAGCTGCACAAGTAGACACAAAAGAATAGCCAACTTATCACTATTTGGTGGAAAGTAGTCCAGACATTGCTGCCTAATGATTAGACGCAGGCCTCAGTATAACCAATGCCTTATGTGTAACATTTCCTTCTAAAAAGCAAAACATGGACAAATGGTAAGAAAATATAGCTGCCTGAATACTAAACCATGATCTTATTACTAAGCATCATAATTTTCAGCTAATCGTTTCTATCTCCAAGAGCAGTATAGCAAATCCATGTTGGCATTGGAAGACAATATAGTGAAACAAGCAACAACATACTTTTTTGGTAAAGCATCGGCGTTCTCAAAGAGTATCTGAATCGCAGCCCACTTGGTACTGTTTTACTTTTGAGAGTAGGAACTTCTACTAATATAAGGCGGCCATTGTGTGACCGCCTGCAAGAACAATAACAAAATTATTTGTTACCCCAAACGCAGACCTGTGCATATGAGAAACAACAGCATCAACTTGATTGTTCGCTTTTACAAATTTCTCTGCATATGAGCAAAAATATTTCCATGTGCAAATAACTACAATTTACTTATTATTACACTGCTCACACTGAGAAGGTCAAGAATGATTATCATATTGAACAAAATCACGACACCTACACGACTACGGAAGAAAGAAAATGAAGAAAACAAGAACTGCTCAGATCGGAGATTCTTTATCAAACAGGAGGCAGAAGGGAGTTAAGTGGCAGCTCACCACGGTGGGTAAAGATGCAACGCAGCCAAGAACCCAAAAACCAGCAGCAACCTCGTAGATCCTGTAGGGGGAAGAAAAATAAGAGTCAGGGAGGACGAAACCGGGGCACGCCAAAGGGATCGCAAAAAAACACAGCTCCATGGAGAAGCTGAAACGTACGGAGCAACCGAAGGACCGAGGGCCATGACAACAATCGAAGGAAACAACAAGCAGAACAAGCAGTCATGGCAGGCACACCGAATGTGCTCTTCAACCAAGCTGTGAAAGAAAGCTATACATCCTGTGATTAAGAAATTTAGTTAGTACTTAGTGCTGCATATACAAGCTTCAAAGATAAAGTGTCATGGGTGTGTGTGACCACCAATTCATCCCAAAATATATTTTACAGGGAAATTGTTGCACAATGTTACTTCACAAACATGGATAGAAGATGATATACTTAACTTAACAATTCTTGCATAAATGGAAAAAAAAACTGTACCAACTGATGCTACTTCTCTTACCAGAAGAACAAACCAGATCAACTAAATACAGGGGCACGAATCTGGTCAACGTCGGGGCTTGACTTTCCTCCTGTTGCTGCTGGTGGCCATGGAACAATCGAAGGGGAGGAAGAACAGCACGGCACCTGACAGAAGTTGCCGGTGGGAGGCGCCGTCAGAGAGGAAGAAAGCACGGACACAACAATCACACAGCAACAAGAACGGGGAACTGGAGGGGAGCAGGGATTGGGAAGAATTTACCTACATACCATGTCCTAGGTCGTGGATTCACCTTGGGCGCCGGGGGAAGAAACGCCTGGTTAGGAGACACGAGTGCCGGCGGACCGCCTTCCCTCCAGCAGCAGCGTGCCCAAGACCAACTTCACTGGTGCTGAACCATGTTACCCTTCTCTTCGAGGAGAAGCCGGCACGCGGGAGAGGATCCGACAGGATCTGATCGAAGAAGAGGAGGAGAGGCAGCGCTGGGTAGAGGAGAAGGAGGAGAAGGGGCATGGCGGCTGTCGAGAGGAGGAAAGACGAGGCATGGGGTGTAGGGATCAAGGACGGGAGGGGATTGGCAGCTAACTTTTCACCCACTTTGACTGCGCACAAAAAAATAAGGGACACTGAGATTTCTTCCCAGTGTAGCTGTAAAATGGGCCCGTGGAGAAAGGAGGCCCGCCTGACATCCACTTCAGCACAAAAGAATAACGTGCAGAGAAACGAACGGAGCGATTTTTGACAGCGCCGTAAAATCAAGCCAACAAGGCAGATCGTGCGATCCAAAACTACTGCACGACAAAGGTAACTCAGGATGGCGGGTAGAGTAGCGGCTTTTATAGGAGAAATATTGGCACATAAAGACGTGCAAAGAGAAAGGTTGCAGCTGCCAATGTTATACCTGAGATGGAAGCAGATGTTATTTCCTTTTGCAAACCAGAAGTTATAATACTATTATTTCCTACCGTCAGTAGTTTAGGTTTCTATTTCTGCAAGAGTGCTTGGTGGCAAAAGTAGCAACAAGCTAAAAAAAAGGGCAGCCCGGTGCATGTAGCTCCCGCTTGCGCAAGGTCCGGGGAAGGGTAAATGGCATAAATTGACCAGTCATGCTAATATGCACAATCGGGGAGTTGCTTGACTCAGATTTTTATTTCAATTTTCAATGATTGCAGATATGATAAATTTTGAAGTTCCTATTTTGTCATAGAAATTCACTATCAGTAAACTGCTGCTATTTAAATCATTACACATGAAAAGATGGCAAAAAATTTAGCATACCTATTAGTATAATCTTCTTCGCTCTCTTCTTGTACCTGGAATATAACATAACATTTATGAATAAAAGAAATGTCGTCCAATAGTACATTGGTTGTTTTTCCAAAAGAAAAAGACAAGCATCATATATTAATCTTACATATTCTGCCAATCAGATACACCAAAAAAAAACACGTTGAAAGATAGTGAAGAACAATAGAATGGACTACATATGTGAGTTTCTTTTGCTTGAGCTACCATGTCGCTCAAATACAGGTTTGGCAAAAAAAGAAGAAGTTATAGGCATGTGTAGATTTAATAGCCAATACAGATTTGACCCAAAAAAAATGTGTGTTTCATTGACATTGCAGTGATGGTATCAGTATGCATAGCACACAATTAGGGGGAACAGGTATCCTATATGATTCTTCAATATTCTGCCGATGAAACATACTAAAAAAATACACTGCAGGGTAGTCAAGAACTAGAGCATTGACTTTCTTTTGAATGAGTAATATGTCGCTCATATACAGGTTTGGCAAAAAAAAAGACCTATATGGATTCGATAGCCAATATAAAATATCACATACACTGTGAATTAGAAGCATGTGTTTCATTGACATTGCAATGGATGGTACATCTCAGTCCGCATAGCAATTATCAGGAACGTGCATGCTCTGTTACTCCCTCCGTTCTTAAATATTTGTCTTTCTAGGCATTTCAAATAGATTACCACATACGGATGTATGTAGACATATTTTGAAGTGTATATTCACTCATTTTGCTCCGTATGTAGTCACTTGTTGAAATGTCTAGAAAGACAAATATTTAGGAACGGAGGGAGTAGTTTTTTCTGCATGATCCACAGTGCACGAAAAACAAAGAGTACTAAGGGTACAGAACAAGACCGGATAAAGTGGTAGTATTTGGCTGGATGAGCCCCCCTGGGGATATTATCCCCCTGCTTATAACGATGTAACTGTTATTTCAATTTAATGAAGTGGTGTTGCTTTAAAAAAACAGAGTACTAAGGGTACAGAACTAGACAAGTGCATGAGTTCTGTTGAGATTGCACTACTCTGTAGTTACTCCGCATACTGTAGTAATCAGCAGGTACGCGCATGCACGCTATGCTCATTTTTCCTGTAAACCTCCCATGTACTAAACTGAAGAGTAAACAGAACTAAACCGGTGCATCATTTTTGCACAGGTCAAACTCACTGCCACTATTATGCGTGTGAAGCTCACCACAGGTGGACGGAGAAATGTGGTCGGAGCAGTGGCACTCGAAGATATCATAGGTGGTGTTGATCCGACAACGCCCTCCACTCTCCTCGCACACCTTGCAATCATCCCCCATGTACTGCAGAAGAGACCTGCACTTCATCAACTGCCGGTAGTCCGCCCAGGAGGTGCGCCCTCGTACCCCAGTACCGGTATCATGGACACCTGGATATGAATCCAAGTAACAAAAAAAGGCAATACAACTTAAATTTGCTTTATTAATCAACTAAATACAGTTTTATGAACTACTAAACTAAATCAAGATGTACTCCATTTTTTTTATCATGCCCATTACTAAATAATAAGTTTCATATTGCCATGCCATGTAACAAGGCTCTTCATTTAGAATTTTAGGATAAATTGTAGCCTATTTGCATGTCACTTGCTTCTTTCAAAAAATAAAGACATATTAGCATGCATTCTAAGTCTTCCATCTCGCTAACCAATGGATTATCTTAAGTAGCATAATGCAGACTGTCGAGGGGAATAATATATGTAGCATAACTTCTATGGCTAACCCACATATTGCATTATTCAGTAGTCCTAGATCACCACAGATGTTAGAAGAAAATGTGGAACATGCTGTTTCACATATGTACTTACCTATTGGACTAAAAAGTCCAGGTTTCCCATAAATAGTTATGAATGGGAAAATGTCTCCACCTGAATATAATTACAACTATCACAAAGAAACATGAGAAACAAGATGTTACACATTTGCAGGGGCGTGTAGTCTGTCAGTACATGTATATGTTTTGTTGATGCAAGTGCAGCTGGTGAAATTCCATTACAGGTGACGTGGTATTTCTCTCTACTGAACTGTGCGTCTGTGATTTACACACCTTAACAGAAACGAACCGGTTCTAATTTTCAGATGTCTAGCTATTCGTTGTTCCACTCGATCCAAGCCTGCTTACCACGTAAGAGAGATGAGAGGGTGTGATCTGAGAGGGAAACCGAACATGCTTGGCCTCAGCCCAGATGACACACGATCGCCGGTCGTTACATGAGCCTTGTCATGCGTGACTGTACGCGCCTGCGGCCACGAATCCATAAAAAAACGGCCATGTGGAAGGAGATGCTCATCCACGACAGTGGCTGCATCGGGAGCAGGCGGCGAGGGAGACTTTGGATTGCGTGGACGTGGAGCTTCTCAGCTCCAAGGAGGTCCTCTAAATCAATTTGAGATAGGCCATATCAGTACGACATTATTATCATGGCATATGATTGCTTTGTTTCAGATGCCACAGATACACATCCTGGAAAATGGCAATTGTTCATCAAGATACTGTTTTATCCCATAAAGTAGGAGGTGTCGCTCTGCGTGTGGCAACTATAAACCACTAATTCAGATCAATTAACTGAACTTAAAAAACAAACAAACACTGGGAGCTCATATGGCATCCAAATAAGAAATATGGAAGCCATCGAACCAGCAGCCAACTTTGTCCTACCTGATTGCTAACTGGAGTATACCCACGGTGACGAATCGACAAATGGACCGTGAAGCCATACAGAGTCGACCATGCGTGCACGGGAGTAGGGAGTAGGACGCCGTACCTCTCTTGCGGGCGCGGGGGAGACGGTGGCCACCGCGCGGCGCGCTGGGAAGGCCAACTTCTTTCGCCGCCACGTCACCACGGCTCGCACGGGCGCCGGTATCCTCACGGCGGCGGCCAGCCTTCACGCCCCCCTCTTGCTCTTCCGCTGCACGCCATCGCCGCCTGCCGTCCAAGATCCGACCGTGGTGGTGGTGTTTGTGGAGGCCGTCGGGTTGCGGAGGAACGGCGGCGTATGGAGAGGAGGGTGGGGGAGGCGGCGGATCATGGAGCGCCGATGGCAACCATGGGGGCGGCCTCGTCGCGCTCGGGCGCAGAATCGGCGACATCATGCCGCCCGTCGCACGGGGAAGGGGAGGATAGATTATGTGGCGGCAACGAAGCGGCGGCGGGTGAGAACCCTAGCCGGGTTAGGGGGGGAAATTAGGGGGACGTGGGAGGGAAGAAGCCTGGGCGGCGGCGGCGGCGGGGGGCGAGGGAAGCGAAACGGAGGTGGAGGAAAAAAAATCCGGCGTACGTGGGTGGGAGGATGTGCGGAGGGCGAAATGGATTTTTATTCTTCTTTTAGGCGTATGTAGGTAATACAAATAGTATAAGTAGAGATTTTTTTTTAAAAGGACCATATCTATTACTATAAAGAAGCACGTCAAACATTGCCGCCGCCAGAATGAGCCGCACACGCGCCATTGTTGCCACCAGTGCCGGCCTGACCTTGTCGATGGCATCCGAAAAGTCTTCATGCACGTACCCCTATGAACTAGTGTCATGGAGCCGCAATCGTGGCCTTTGAATTCTTAAATCGATCTAAAAAACCTGACACCAAATATCACCTTTGCGTCCGCACGGCGGGAACTAACCTCGCCACCCTAAGGAGCTGGCAGGGTCTACACCGGAGCTCCGTCTAATCTGTCCAACGAACGAACTTGAGGAGGATCGAAACCCGAGAGACTGACTCGAAGAAGGAGCATCGGGCCATCCGTCCAAACGTCGCCCCTATGAGGACTAAAACCCTACCTATCTACTAGCGGGAGTCGAGACACCAGAATTCTCCTCTCCGCCAACGGCCACCGGGGCGGCGGACAGAAGGGAGACAAATCCACGAGCTCGCTGGCGGAAATCTAAGGAGAAAGGCTTTCTCAAGTCGCCTCGGGAGATAGAGGACAGAAAAGTGTAGTGGATGGCACACGTTTGCTAGACAGTATAAGTAGAGATTTAATAACATGCCGAAGTGTATTCTTTGTTTTGCAGAGCATGCTCGGAAGATGGTGGGTTTAAAATATGGTTCAGAGAATCTATTAATTGTGGCGTCCTTTGTGCCACTTCTTTGTATATGGCATGGCATTACGTGTAGTTCCAGTTGGAGTATCGAATTATGATTTCTTTTTCGGGGAAGGGAGAACAGAGGGAAGCATTCATATAATCCAAACCCCGTGGGTGCACATGTTGGAGCAAATCAGCCAAGTTTGTACTAGCAGGTTGTGCTGTGAAGAGGGAGTTGTAGAAATCATGAATATGATCCTTTAAATCCCCCTAAACATAAAATAAACTTCCTGTGGTCATCACGCAGCTTAGTGATTTTGTTTCTCATTTTTCTCTTTGAACAATAATTGTGAAAAATTGTGTATTATGGTCACCATTTTTCAACCAATCTATGTGCGCTCTTTGTTTTCAATAGGTGTCCATCTGTTCTTCCAGCCATTCCACACTTGAGATTTTCTAATAGTACATGGCGATTGAATGCCAATTAATATGCAGTCTTATTTTTTTGGTTATTTGGATTGTTTACAAACACCGGTGGGCGTACATGGCACGGTGATTAAAGCACCTCTGGCTAACTCTGGAGGAACGGTCGAATCGACCGTTTCCAGCGAGCCAGGCCCGAGGGTTGGGAGAGGGTGCACGTAGGTTACAACGGCTGCACGCACGGTTACAACGGCTGCACGCACAGGGACACGCGGTAGAAGCCGCGTTGGTTCCTGAAAACTACCCTCGCCCTCCTCCCGCTGCTCACTTTCTCCTTCACCCACCGCTTCACTCTCCCCTTCTCTCACGGCTCACTCTCCCCTTCTCTCTCCGCTCACTTTCCCCTCTATCTCTCACTGGGAGGACCACGAGATCTGCACGACGAGCACCCTCCTCCACGTCAATGCCGGCATGCCCTCTGCCCCTCGGTAACATCAATTTTTATGTGATCGCGTAACATTTGCCATGGTTTGTAGACACCTGGTTGGGCTTCGATTTTTGTGACCGATTGAATCGATTTTGATTAGAGATTCGAGGGTTTTCACACACACGGGGGAGAAATTTTTACGCTTTGAACAAACCCTCAACTCGATTCATCGGCACTTCGGATATAGCCTAGCCGCATCGGAGATTCGGGGGTTTTTGCACACATGGGGTAGGAATTTTGATGTTTTGAACAAGCCCTCGAATCGATTCATCGGCTCTTTGGATATCTCTGTCGAAGCCATCCGGAACAAACTTGATCATGCTCGTAGTACATTCTTTTATTGGAGCCCTAGTTCATATGTGTTAGCCACACCCTTGCTGCTTTCAGACGATCGGAGGGTCGAACTGTAGTTTGATTGCACTCTAGACCTGCAGGACGTTCATCTGCTATGTAGGAATGAATATTCCAACAGTTGAGCAACGAAATCCTTTTAACCCCACAAAAAAATGTGTATGTTCAGTGTAGATTGACAAGATCATCATGGGAGGTAATGAAAAAGGCTGGCAAGGAGGTCGCCGCTGAAGGGAAGGGCATGGACATCGCCGCTGACAGGAAGGGCAAAGGGACTGCTGATGACCCACAAGTATAGGAGATCTATCGTAGTCCTTTCAATAAGTAAGAGTGTCGATCCGAACGAGGAGCAGAAGGAAATGACAAACGGTTTTAGCAAGGTATTCTCCCACTAGTAGAAAAACGGCCTTATGTTCGCATCATTAGTCCCGGTTCAATTACGGACCAGCACTAATATGACCATTAGTGCCGGTTCCAATGGCTAGGCGGGCAGCACTCATTAGTCCCGGTTCGTGTTGAACCTCTAGTACCGGTTCGTGCCACGAATCGGGACTAAAGAGGTGGTGGCAGGCTGGGGCCCCACCAACACCTTTAGTCCCAGTGCGTGGCACGAACCGGGACTAGAGATGCACCTTTAGTCCCGGTTTGTATAAGCAACCGGGACTAAAGATGTCTCTATATAAACCCTTCGTCGAACCCGAGCCCATTTCTCTCCGTTTTCCCGTTTCATTCCTTCCTCTCATCTATTCTTCCCCATTGCTCGAGTTCATCCTTCATTTTTGCCGAAATTTGTCAAGATTTGAAGGCCCCCCATCCATCCAAGTGATCATAAAGATTAGCAACTTTGTCCTTTCATCTCTCATTGCTAGATTAGCTCTTCCAATGCTCTATAAATATAGTGATTTGTGGGTTTTAGTTTGGGAGTAATTATATGTGGTAGTTTATTTGATTTATATGCAATTTGAGCTCAAATTAACTCTTAGTGTAAGTGTGATTTACTTAGTGCCTTCCCGTCCCCGTCCTAACCACCGTCAATCGCCCGCACCGTCCCGTCGCCGGCACCACCTTGGTGAGCCTCTTGTTCTTATATTTTTTTATATAAAAAAATCATGCTCATGTGATTTAGATATATAGTTACTTGTATAATTTTCTTATCCGTACGTTGTTTGTTATATATAGTGCATGGTTTTGATATCCGTCCCCGTCGGTCCTCGTCTTGTTTATGATTCGGATGTGGTATATTCTCTTTTATAATTATTTGTTGCATTTCGTGTTTATGACAAATTATGCCCATCAAGTCGACATATATATTTTTATTCAGGAGGTATGTGAACCGGAAATTCCAATCGACCCTCTCGTCGAGAGGTTAAATTTAGTTGAAAAAGAAAACGAGTATTTGAAAGAAAAATTAAAAAGAATTGAAGAAGAGAAGATGAAACTGGAGTTGTATGTTGCCGATGTCGTCGATGATCACAAGATCAAGATGGATAAAATGCGCTTGAAGATTAGAAAAATTAGAAAAGATGTCATTGATAGTGAGGCTTGGTATCATTATGTTGTTACATCATTATCTAATATATAAAATTAGACATATATATCCAAGATATATATATATATATAGACACACACACACAACTTATACATGCATATTGATCTCCTTCTTTTAAGATGAAGGAGATGCGAGATAAGCTCCTACCAGAGAATCGCGTACGAGAAATTCAAGAGGAAATAGCCGGATTTTTTCTCGACCGAGTCATAGATCCCAACGGAAAATACTATTACAAGTTGTAATGCCTCCATGTAATGATCTGCAAATTGTAGGAGAAATTGTATATGCCAAATTGTATATATATATATATACATGTGTTATGTGAATGGTCGTGCGAGAAATTCGATGATATATATAATCGGTTCTATGAGAAATTTTATTTATATATATGCATATCGTGTACAATATGTAGTAGCGTAAAATATGTTTGAAATAAAAAAGAATTAAATGGAAAACACAAAACTAAAAGAAAAAATAAATCATAAATCCGTAAACCCCTAAACGTTTTAGTCCCGGTTGGTGTCCCCCGGCGTGGGCTTGTGCCACTGGTGGCCCTTTGGTCCCGGTTCATGTTGAACCGGGACTAAAGGGGGGGCATTTAGTCCCCACCCTTTAGTGTCGGTTCCAGAACCGACACAAAGGGACCTTATAATCCGGGACAATAGCCCGATTTTGCACTAGTGTCTGCAAGCACTGAAATTATCGATAACAGATAGTTGCGTGATAAGATAATTCATAACGGGTAACAAATAACAAAAGTAACTAAGGTGCAACAAGGTGGCCCAATCCTTTTTGTAGCAAAGCACAAGCCCGGACGAACTCTTATATAAAGCAAAGCGCTCCCGAGGACACATGAGGATTGTTGTCAAGTTAGTTTTCATCATGCTCATATGATTCGCTTCGTTACTTTGATAATTTGATATGTGGGTGGACCGGTGCTTGGGTGATGTCCTTACTTGGACAAGCCTCCCACTTATGATTAACCCCTCTTGCAAGCATTCGCAACTATGAAAGAAGAATTAAGATAAATCTAACCATAGCATGAAATATGTGGATCCAAATCAGCCCCTTACGAAGCAACGCATAAACTAGGGTTTAAGCTTCTATCACTCTAGCAACCCATCATCTACTTATTACTTCCCAATGCCTTCCCCTAGGCCCAAATCATGGTGAAGTGTCATGTAGTCGACGTTCACATAACACCACTAGAGGAGAGACAACATACATCTCATCATAATATCGAACGAATACCAAATTCACATGATTATTTATAACAAGACTTCTCCCATGCCCTCAGGAACAAACGTAACTACTCACAAAGCATATTCATGTTCATAATCAGAGGGGTATTGATTAAGGATCTGAACATATGATCTTCCACCTAATAAACCAACTAGCATCAACTACAAAGAGTAATCAACACTACTAGCAACCCACAAGTAACAATCTGAGGTTTTGAGACAAAGATCGGATACAAGAGATGAATTAGGGTTTGAGAGGAGATGGTGCTGGTGAAGATGTTGATGGAGATTGACCCCCTCTCGACAAGAGGATCGTTGGTGATGACGATGGCTGCGATTTCCCGCTCCGGGAGGAAAGTTTTGAAGGAAATATGCCCTAGAGGCAATAATAAAGTTATTATTTATTTCCTCATATCATGATAAATGTTTATTATTCATGCTAGAATTGTATTAACCGGAAACATGATACATGTGTGAATACATAGACAAATATAGTGTCACTAGTATGCCTCTACTTGAACTAGCTCATTGATCAAAGATGGTTATGTTTCCTAACCATAGACATGTGTTGTCATTTGATTAATGGGATCACATCATTAGAAGAATGATGTGATTGACTTGACCCATTCCGTTAGCTTAGCACTTGATCGTTTAGTATGTTGCTATTGCTTTCTTCATGACTTATACATGTTCCTATAACTATGAGATTATGCAACTCCCGTTTACCGGAGGAACACTTTGTGTGCTACCAAACATCACAACGTAACTGGGTGATTATAAAGGTGCTCTACAGGTGTCTCCGAAGGTACATGTTGGGTTGGCGTAATTCGAGGTTAAGTTTTGTCACTCCGATTGTTGGAGAGGTATCTCTAGGCCCTCTCGGTAATAATCATCACCTAAGCCTTGCAAGCATTGTAACTAATGAGTTAGTTATGAGATGATGTATTACGGAACGAGTAAAGAGACTTGCCGGTAACGAGATTGAACTAGGTATTGGATACCGACGATCGAATCTCGGGCAAGTAACATACCGATGACAAAGGGAACAATGTATGTTGTTATGTGGTTTGACCGATAAAGATCTTCGTAGAATATGTGGGAACCAATATGAACATCCAGGTTCCGCTATTGGTTATTGACCGAGAATAGTTCTAGGTCATGTCTACATAGTTCTCGAACCCGTAGGGTCCGCACGCTTAACGTTACGATGACAGTTTTATTATGAGTTTATAAGTTTTGATGTACCGAAGGTTGTTCGGAGTCCCGGATGTGATCACGGACATGACGAGGAGTCTCGAAATGGTTGAGACATAAAGATTGATATATTGGATGACTATATTCGGACACCAGAAGTGTTCCGGGTGTTTTCGGAGAAAACCGGAGTACGAGAGGGTTACCGGAACCCCCCGGGAAGTAATGGGCCTTGATGGGCCCTAGTGGAGAGAGAGAGGGGCCGGCCAGGGCAAGAGGCGCGCCCCCTCCCCTTGAGTCCGAATAGGACAAGGAAGGGGGGGCGCCCCCCTTGCCTTCCCCCTCTCCCACTCCTTCCTTCCCCCTCCTTCTTGGAATAGGAAAGGGAGGGGGCAAACCTACTTGGAGTAGGTTTCCCCCTCCTAGGGCGCGCCTCCCCTTAGGCCGGCCTCCTCCTCCTCTCCCCCTTTATATACGGGGGAGGGGGACACCCCATAGACACACAAGTCGATCTACGGATCGTTCCTTAGCCGTGTGTGGTGCCCCCCTCCACCATATTCCACCTCGGTCATATCATCGCGGAGTTTAGGTGAAGCCCTGCGCCGGTAGAACATCATCATCGTCACCACGCCGTCGTGCTGACGAAACTCATCCCCGATGCTTAGCTGGATTGGAGCCCGGGGAACGTCATCGAGCTGAACGTGTGCTGAACACGGAGGTGCCGTACGTTCGGTGCTTGGATCGGTCGATTCGTGAAGACGTACGACTACATCAACCGCGTTGTCATAACGCTTCCGCTTAACGGTCTACGAGGGTACGTAGACAACACTCTCCCCTCTCGTTGCTATGCCATCACCATGATCTTGAGTGTGCGTAGGAAATTTTTTGAAATTACTACGTTCCCCAACAGTGGCATCCGAGCCTAGGTTTTATGCGTTGATGTTATATGCACGAGTAGAACACAAGTGAGTTGTGGGCGATACAAGTCATACTGCTTACCAGCATGTCATACTTTGGTTCGGCGGTATTGTGAGATGAAGCGGCCCGGACCGACATTATGCGTACGCTTACGCGAGACTGGTTTCACCGTTACGAGCACTTGTGCTTAAAGGTGGTTGGCGAGTGTCTGTCTCTCTCACTTTAGCTGAATCGAGTGTGGCTACGCCCGGTCCTTGCGAAGGTTAAAACAGCACTAACTTGACGAACTATCGTTGTGGTTTTGATGCGTAGGTAAGAACGGTTCTTGCTAAGCCCGTAGCAGCCACGTAAAATTTGCAACAACAAAGTAGAGGACGTCTAACTTGTTTTTGCAGGGCATGTTGTGATGTGATATGGCCAAGACGTGATGCTATATTTTATTGTATGAGATGATCATGTTTTGTAACCGAAGTTATCGGCAACTGACAGGAACCATATGGTTGTCGCTTTATTGTATGAAATGCAAACGCCCTGTAATTGCTTTACTTTATCACTAAGCGGTAGCGATAGTCGTAGAAGCAATAGATGGCGTAAACGACAACGATACTACGATGGAGATCAAGGTGCCACGCCGGTGACGATGGTGATCACGATGGTGCTTCAGAGATGGAGATCACAAGCACAAGATGATGATGGCCATATCATATCACTTATATTGATTGCATGTGATGTTTATCCTTTATGCATCTTATCTTGCTTTGATTGACGGTAGCATTTTAAGATGATCTCTCACTTAATAATCAAGAAGTGTTCTCCCTGAGTATGCACCGTTGCGAAAGTTCTTCGTGCTGAGACACCACATGATGATCGGGTGTGATAGGCTCTACGTTCAAATACAACGGGTGCAAAACAGTTGCACACGCGGAATACTCAGGTCATACTTGACGAGCCTAGCATATACAGATATGGCCTCGGAACACGGAGACCGAAAGGTCGAACGTGAATCATATAGTAGATATGATCAACATAGTGATGTTCACCATTGAAACTACTCCATCTCACGTGATGATCGGACATGGTTTAGT
>NW_025225883.1:0-21370 GCF_018294505.1 Triticum aestivum | reverse complement strand
GGGGGCGCCTCCCCCCTATAGGGTGCGCCCCCTATCTCCTGGGCCCCCTGGTGGGCCTCCAGTGTCCTTCTTCTGCTATATCATCGCTCTTACCCTGGAAAAACTCGTGGGCAAGCTTACGGGACGAAACTCCGCCGCCACGAGGCGAAACCTTGGTGGAATCAATCTAGGGCTCTGGCAGAGCTGTTCTGCCGGGGACACTTCCCTCCGGGAGGGGGAAATCATCACCAACGATCCTCTCATAGAGAGAGGGCCAATCTCCATCAACATATTCACCAGCACCATCTCCTCTCAAAACCCTAGTTCATCTCTTGTATCCAATCTTGTATCAAAACCACAAATTGGTACCCATGGGTTGCTAGTAGTGTTGATTACTCCTTGTAGTTGATGCTAATTGGTTTACTTGGTGGAAGATCATATGTTCAGATCCTTTATGCATATTATTACTCCTATGATTATGAGCATGAATATGCTTTGTGAGTAGTTACGTTTGTTCCTGAGGACATGGGTGAAGTCTTGCTATTAGTAGTCATGTGAATTTGGTATTCGTTCGATATTTTGATGAGATGTATGTTGTCTTTTCCTCTAGTGGTGTTATGTGAACGTCGACTACATGACACTTCACCATTATTTTGGCCTAGAGGAAGGCATGGGGAAGTAATAAGTAGATGATGGGTTGCTAGAGTGACAGAAGCTTAAACCCTCATTTATGCGTTGCTTCGTTAGGGGCTGATATGGATCCATATGTTTAATGCTGTGGTTAGCTTTACCTTATACTTCTTTTGTAGTTGCGGACGCTTGCAATAGGGGTTAATCATAAGTGCGATGCTTGTCCAAGTAAGGGCAGTACCCAAGTACCGGTCCACCCACATATCAAATTATCAAAGTACCGAACGCGAATCATATGAACGTGATGAAAACTAGCTAGACGATAATACCCATGTGTCCTCGGGAGCTCCTTTCTCATTATTAGAAATTGTCCAGGCTTATCCTTTGCTACATAAAGGATTGGGGCACCTTGCTGCACTTTACTTATTTTATTTACTTATTACTCTTTACTATTTATCTTATCACAAAACTATCTATCACCTACGATTTTAGTGCTTGCAGAGAAAACCTTACTGAAAACCACTTATCATTTCCTTATGCTCCTCGTTGGGTTCGACACTCTTACTTATCGAAAGGACTACGATTGATCCCCTACACTTGTGGGTCATCAGGCATCGAGGTAATAATTATGGCCCACCACATAAGTAGTATTACCAAACTAATTATAATTGACCATTTATCTATTGTAGGAACAAGTCAATGTGTGCAGTGATCCCTTCACGACGACTTGTAAGTTCGACACATCCACGTCACGTACTTCGACTCCAACATCAAGTGCCAGACACGTCCTGCAAAAGAAGGAGGATCCTCGAATCACATCGTTGAAGCCTCTGTTTGATAATGATTACGTGCTCACCGCTAAGGACAAAGAGGCAGCTATTTTCATCCGGGGAACAAACGACCCTATTGAAGTAGTTCAAATCAGAAACATTCCCCTAAGAGTGGAACAACTTAAGCCAATTTACAACAAAAAATACATCTATGGTGATGTAAGCCCCTTGTACTCCATTGTACATCAACTATTTGAAATATTGGCACATCATTATATGATTACAAATTTGGCAGGTTATTATAGCGTATGCTCACATCAGTGGAGTTGAGACTGATACTACCTCAGTCATATCCCCCAATGAAACTAGAAAGCTTTTGGAAACAAAAGGGGTTATTCCAAAGTGCCATGGAAGCTCGTGGGTTCAGCGTGTTGCAAATAAATTTGTAGGAAGCTGGAAGGTACCCATTTTCCTCGCTTTCATATATCATAATAGACACTGTAGTTGAAATATTTCAGGGGTGTCAAATTTACCGACTGGGAAGTAGTACGCTTTTCTGGGGGATAGACCCTGGGTAGCCTCATCGACACTTCTACACTTTTTAAGACACTGGGGTTGGCCTAACCCCTCAGTCTGACTGGTGGCAAGGACGCCCCCTACGGCCTGCTGGAACCAAAGGCCTGCCTCCTAGAAGGCGGCGGACCCCAACAAGGCAGACCCCAATCAGGCGGGTCGCTCCAGAAGGCGGCATGGGCCTAGGACGACTCCTACCAGGCAGCCCCTCGCCCCCTTAAAATTTGCACCCACCTGCTATGACAAGACATGGCATGGCAATAGTGTGACCTGCCAGCCCAGAATCCAGGAGGGAATGTGGCCACAGTGTGGGCATACCAGGTGGACACCCCTCTCCTGACACGACAATGTAGCTACGCATCCCATGACGTCGCCCACGTCAGGCGGGGCCATGCCCCCATGATGGGCCATCGGTGTGGCCTAGATGGCATCCCCTCTTTCGTCTCCAACATTATCGGTAACCTCACTTGGAGCTATGTTTTCATTCGTCACATGATATGAGTTTTACATGGAGCGTCATTTTGTTTTGTTAGGATTTGCTTGCTTTTATTTGTAATAATGTTTTGCATCTTTTATTTCAATAAAAGTGGCAATGATAGCTTTTGCCATGCTTGTTTTGCAAGTATACTTATTGCTGTCTTAAAACAGAAAGTTTACCGCTGTTGCAAAAATGCCATAGAAAAGTCAGAATGTGATCTAATGTTGAAACTTTTTGCAAAACAAGCTCTGATAAATTTGTATAGTGTGGATTTTTTTAGAATTTTTCTAGTTAGGGAAGTATGATGAATCTGGCATTCTTTATAGACTGTACTGTTTTGGCAGATTGCTGTTAAGTTTGCATTGTTTCCATATGTTTTCTTGTTTAATGATTATATTTGAGGATAGGAGTATTAAATATGCATAGGAATTTAGTATTGAATGTTGAATAATAATTTTAGTGATTTTCTATAGTAAAAAATGATAAGGTTTTGCATTGATTTATACTAACTTATCTCATGAGTTCTTGTTGAGTTTTGTGTGGATGAAGCATTTGATATTTAGGGAAACCGTGATATAAGAGGAATTAAGGAGACACAAAAGCTCAAGCTTGGGGATGCCCAAGGCATCCCAAGTTAATATTTCAAGAAGTCTTAAGCATCTAAGCTTCGGGATACCTGGTAGGCATCCCACCTTTCTTCTTCAACAAATATCGGTTAGTATCGATTGAGCCTAAGTTTTTGCTTCTTCACATGAGTTGTGCTATAATTGAAATGTCATTTTATTTTCATTTTGCTTGCTATTTAATAAAATACTTAGACCTGATAGTTTTTAAATAAAATAGAATCCTCAAATAGTTGCCAGGGAGGCAAGGTAAGCGTCATTCACATCCCGTCAATGAAGCTCTTTTCTATGGATTTACTCTTGTGCTTCACTTTTATCCTATGAGTAAATTGTTGAATAAGCTGAATATCATGAAGTTAAAGTTATATCATGCCTAGTAGTGGCTCCATATTGGGTTTAGAAAGTGGAAGCTTTTGAAGCTTGACAATCACAATATTGGTCATACAAGCAATTCACGAATAATTAGTATAAGGAAGAGAACTTTCACATGCAAATACACTTTCTTGGAAATATTTTGTGATTGCGAGCCCCCATCGAAATATTATATGCCAAAATTGTTGATGTTGGACAAGGAAGACAACGTAATGATTTATGTTTGCTCATATTCACATAGAAGTTATATTGTCATAGATCCTTCAACATGTGGTGCTTTCCCCTATCTTTTCTAGCCAAAAATTCCTTCTGCGAATATAACGTGACATTCTTTTGCACTAATTAAGGGGTTGAGCATACAAAGAAATAAGTGCATGGGAACCTCTGCTTCCCTCTGCGAAGGGCCTATCTTTTACTTTTCAGTATTTACTTTTATGCAAAGAGTCAAAGTTTTTCTCTCTATTCCTTTTTATTTTTCTCTTTTGGAAAGAATCATGTGGTGAGGAAAGATCTAGGCACATATATCCAGTTGGATATGGGTACCATGAGTTATTATTGTTGACATCACCCAAACGTGAATACGTTGGGAGGCGAAATTATAAGCCCCTATCTTTCTATGTGTCTGGTTGAAATCTTTTGCTCATGTGTATGCGGTGAGTGTTAGAAATCATAGAAGACTATATGATGGTTTTGTATGTGGAGCTCTTACTTAGACTCTGTTGAAGAAGTAGAATTGCAATTGCTTCGTGACTGAGAACATAGGTTGTTGAGTTTCAATAGAATTCATTGTTTGAACCTTAACATGTGAATTGGTTGCTACTATAACATGAGAAGTTTTATAAGAAAAAAAGAATGCTGTAATGATGCAAGGGAAAGTGATTGAAATTATCATTGATCAAACTTATGCACTTTGCTAGCATTCACACTTCATAAATTATTTCTTTTACCATTTACCTACTCGAGGACGAGTAGGAATTAAGCTTGGGGATGCTGATACGTCTCCAACATATCTATAATTTATGAAGTATTCATGCTAATATATTATCATTCTTGGATGTTTTACAATCATTTTATAGCAACTTTATATCATTTTTGGGACTAACCTATTGACCCAGTGCCCAGTGCCAGTTGTTGTTTTTTTTGCTTGTTTTTTACATCGCAGGAAATCAATATCAAACGGAGTCCAAACACTGCGTAATTCCTTGGAGATTTTTTATGGACCAGAAGGAACCTAATGGGCCAGAGCTGCACCTAGGGGTGCCCTGAGGGGGGCACAACCCACCAGGGCGCGCTAGGGCCCCCTGGCGCGCCCAGGTGGGCTGTGTCCACCTCGGTGGCCTCCCACAGCCCCTCTTTACCCTATAAATTCACAAATATTCCGAAACCCATTGGGGTAGCCCTAGATCAGAAGTTTCGGCACCACAAGGCCTCTGTATGCATGAGATCCAATCTAGACCCTGTTTCGGCACCCCACCGGAGGGGGAAATCATCACTGGTGGCCATCTTCATCATCCCGGCGGCCACCACGATGAGGAGGGAGTAGTCCATCCTTGGGGCTGAGGGATTGTACCAATAGCTATATGTTTGATCTCTCTCTCTCTCGTGATCTATATCATGGGCTTTGTTAACATAGATGGATCATATGATGTTTCTCCCCTCTCTACAGTTGTTGTGATGAATTGAGTCTTTACCCTTTGAAGTTTTGTCATGTCGAATTGAATATTCAGATTTGAGAACACAAGATATATGTCTTGAATATGAATACCTGTGGTGACATGGAGGTATTATTTTGATTCACTTGATATGTGTTATGGCACTCAATTTGCGGATTCCCTGTTGATATTGGGGTAAT
Source organism: Triticum aestivum (assembly GCF_018294505.1). NCBI lineage: Eukaryota > Viridiplantae > Streptophyta > Magnoliopsida > Poales > Poaceae > Triticum > Triticum aestivum. Next base: position 16,093 of record NW_025225883.1, on the reverse strand, counting down.
CTACGCATAGGGGTTGATGCACGTTTTTATTATCTTTTCTCCGATAGAAACATTGGGGTCCCCTTGTAGTTCTTTGTGTCGATTAAGTATTATGAATCTGAAATTGTTTGATGCATATCGTATAATTAACTCACGGGTACTCGCGGTGACATTGGGTATCTAGGTGACATTAGAGTTGGTTGATATGTGTCATATGGTGTTATTCTAGTACGAACTCTTGGATAGATCGAACGGAAAGAATAGCTTTGTGTTATTTTAGTATGAACTCTTGAATAGGTCGAACGGAAAGAATAGCTTTGTGGTGGTTTCGTACCCTACAAACAATTTCTATATTTTGTTCTCCGCTAATAGGAACTCGGGAGTGATTCTTTATTGCACTTTGAGGGATAATCATATGATCCAACTATGTTAGCATTGTTGAGAGATTGCACTAGTGAAAGTATGCACCCTTGGCCTTGTTTCTAAGCATTGCAATACCGTTTTTGTGCCCGTTTACTATTGGTTACCTTGCTGTTTTTACAATTTCAGATTACAAAAACTCATATCTACTATCGACACTACACTTATTTTACCATCTCTTCATCGAACTAGTGCACCTATACAACTTACCATTCTATTGGGTGTGTTGGGGACTCAAGAGACTTTTTATTATTTGGTTGCAGGGTCGTTTGAGAGAGACCATCATCATCCTACACCTCCCACGGATTGATAAACCTTAGGTCATCCACTTGAGGGAAAATTTCTATTGTCCTACAAAACTCTGCACTTGGAGGCTCAACACGTGTCTACAAGAATAAAGTTGCGTAGTAGACATCACCTACCAGCGCGATATCGACCACGCTGTAGGCGGCACGCCGGTTGCTAGCGAGCCCAGCCTACCTGGCACGGTCCGGTAATGCGGAGCTGCCATTGCAGGCATGCTGGGAGCCGACCGCCCAGTATACACCACCCCGTTGGAGAACTTGTGTCGGAGTAAATAGGCACGGGTAGCCTCATCTGCACCCCATGGCATTTCAAGATATTGGGGCCGGCTTTGCCCCTCAAGCCTCCAAGATGAAAGGCCGCCTTGTTGTGGCCGGTTGGTCTGAGCGGCTGGCTGCAAGAAGGCGGCAAAGCCCAGAAAGCGGCCCAAGGGTCGGCCGACTCCTAGCAGGCGGCCACCAGAGTGGCCGGCTCCTAGAACGCGCCCCATCCCTGCGCCCTCAAAGTTTGCACCCACATAACAGCGACGAGATGGAGCGTGGCGACAGTGCGGCCTGCCACCCCCGAATACCAGAGAGGGCGTGGCCACAGTGCAACGTACTGGGCGGCCGTCCCTCGCCCGGCGCAGCACCATTGCCACGTGGACCGTGACACATCCATGGCAGGGGCAGCCATGCCTCCACGATGGGCTGTCGGTACGACCGCAGGAGGCGGGCCATACCTGACAGAAAGACACCCGAAGGCGGCCTGCCCAGACTAGTCGGCATAGGGGGAGGCCGACTCATAACAGTCGGCCCTCCCCCTCTTTAGAAGTTTGTGCGCCATTAACCCGATAAGACGGGGTGTGGCAACAATGAACGCCCACCAGGCGGCGGCACTGTAGCCACACTCTCACCGACCAAGCCATCGTCATATGGGATAAGGATAGAGTAACGAACCGCCGATAGGGCCCACAGATGGTGGGCCTAACCTGTCGGCCGAGAGCCCGGCAGCCGGCAGGACCCACAGGCGGCGGGCCCAAGCGGCCGGCGGAGAAGCCGGCGACCACAGGCACTGATGGCTTGGGCCTACGCCCAGCCGGAGTACCATTGTACCCCTGGGGAGTAGCCCTATATAAAACCCCCAGGGCACCCATGCAAAGGGTTCAGCTCTTAGACCACACACACCCCACATAGAGAGAGGAGTAGTGCTGGCCTTGCTCTTCTTCCTCCTCTAGTCGAACAACTCAAGCAGCCTCTTGTAGCTACTTGTTGATTTAGTAACCATGCGGTTACCCCACAGAGCAGGACTAGGGGTGTGTTATCTCCTAGGAGAACCCCGAACCTGGGTAAGATCCGCCGGCGTGCATGTCTTTGCCTCATCCCGTTTCCAAGCACCGGCGATGTCTTACCAGGCTGCCTCGCTGATCTCATCGGTGAGATCCGCCTCTTTGATGAGCCCACGCCAGGCGCGGGTGCAGCCAGCTGCGAGAGCTGCCTCATGGACCTCCTTGGCAAGCTTGACATCGCCAACAAGCCTGATTTTGACTTGGAGTCGATCGGCTCCACCGACCCGATGCTTGTCGATTCCGACACGGCATCCCTTGATGCCTTGCCCACCCATGTGGTGGTCATCGACCACCCACTCCCTCATGCCGATAGTGGCAGCAGCACCGTCACCGAGGTGCTCGTCATCAGCCATGACGCGGCATCCGGCGCGGACACCCACGACCCGCTGCAGGCGGTGCTGCGGGACCTGTCTGCGCTCATCGCAGGCGACGTCGATGCCGAGACATTGGAGGCCTACCACCTTGCGCTCATCGAGAGCGGCAAGAAGCTAGCCACCATGAGGTGCCTCATTGCAGCCTACCAGCGCGAGGTTGACCGAGTCTTCTGTGGCACGCCGGCTGCTGGCGGGCCTAGCCGAGTGGGCGTTATCAAACAACGCAATGCAGCCATCGCCATCATGTTGGGGGCCGACCGCCTGGTCTATGCCACTCCCATCAAAAACCTGGGTGCCACCCAGGCGGCAGCGGATGAGATAGAAGGCCTGGACGGCGTAGAGCACCGCTGCAAGACATAACGAGTTCAGCAGCTCATCGACGCGGCTGCTACGCAGCAAGAAGCCGACACTCGCCCCGAGAATCCTCACCCCCATCGAGAGCACGACGCAACCTCCCAGACGCTGATAGCTGGCAGTGCCCATGGCCGAAGAGACAACAAGCCAGCTACCAGCCGCAGTCGGATGTGCCTCACCATTGAGCGCGACCAAGATGGCTGCCTCCGAGCTATGGAGCGGCGAGACGACAGCCCGCCTCCTCCTCCTCTGCACAGAGGGAGATACGCCTCTCCGCCGCATGTTGAGCATCCGACGCTCAATGATCGGCTGGGCCGCCATGAAGGAGTCGGTGAGAACGATGCCCGCCACCGGATCGACCGCCTGGTGCAATCCAAGGAGCTAGAAGAAGAAGATGCAATCGGCCCGCCTTGTTTTGGACCCCGCATTCGCGATGAGCCCTTCCCCAAAGGGTTCTCGATCCCAATAGACACGCCCAAATACAATAGCTTTGTGAAGCCGGAGGACTGGCTGGTCGACTACTCCACCGCAGTCAACATAGCAAATGGCAACAAGCGTGTTGCCGTGAAATACGTCCCTCTCATGCTTCAGGGCACAACGTGCAATTGGCTGAATAGCCTCAAGCCCTATAGCATCAACAGCTGGATGGATTTCACCGAGGTCTTCAACTGCAACTTCACCAGCATGTACAAGCGGGCGTCCAAGCCTTGCTAGCTCTCTCTGTGCATCCAAGGCCCAACCGAGTCCAACCGTGACTACCTGACGCGGTGGGCTGAGCTCTGCATCTCCTGCGAAGGGGTGCACGAGGTGCAGGCCATAGAATACTTTACCACCGGGTGCAGAGAAGGCACCCTTCTCAAGCACCGACTCCTCTGCAACGAGCCGGCTACACTCGACGAACTGCTGATCATAGCAGACAAGTACGCCACTGCCGACTCCTCGATCAAGTCGGAACTCCGGGTGGACGCCTCTGGGAAGATGCTCCCTCACGCTCGCAGAACACCGGCTGGCGACACCAGTCGGGGCCCGCAGCAGAGCAACAACAAGCGCAAGGGCCCGATGGCGTCTTCCACCAGCCGACAGGTGGCCACAGTCGAAGACCAGCAACCGGAGGGGCAGCCCATGCCCAAGCACTAGAAGGGCGGCAAGCCGGCTTGGCAACCCGCCTTCTCCTATGAGAAAACTCTTGAAGCGCCCTGCAAATTCCACAGCGGCGCGAAGCCATCCAATCACTTCACCCGGAAGTGCCATTGGCTCACCAGGATCTCCAAGGGCAAGGGGATGTTGCCGCCTCCTCCTGCTGGCCCGCCGCCCCCGGCTCCTCAGCAGCCGGCGGCTCACCCAGCAGTAGACGCCATCCAAGATGAATTTCCTGAAGAGCACGGAACATACATTGTTTTCACAAGCCCGGCTGATGACAGGCGCAACCGACGCCAGCTGCACCAAGAGGTCAACGATGTCGCCTCCAAGGCCCCAGAGTTCATGCACTGGTCTGAGAAGCCCATCAGCTGGAGCCGAGCTGACCAGCCAGAGGTGATGCCTTCTCCGGGCTCCTATACCTTGGTGTTGGTTGCCACCTTTGCAACAGAGAGGCGAGCCGCTCGTTTCTCCCGAGTCCTGATAGATGGCGATAGCAGCATCAACAACCTTTACCGCGATACCATGGAGATATCGAACATCAAGATGAAGCACCTCCTACCCAGCCGGACTGTCTTCCATGGCATTGTTCCTGGACTTTCCTGTTCACCGATTGGCAAGATCAAGATAGATGTTCTCTTTGGAGACAAGGATCACTTACGCCGCGAAGCAGTCTAGTTTGAAGTAGTGGATCTAGAGAGCCCTTATCATGCATTACTTGGCCGACCTCCTCTAGCCAAGTTCATGGTTGTGCCTCACTACACCTACCACAAGATGAAGATATTGGGAACCAAGGGCATCATCACCATAGGCGGAGACTACAAGAAGTCGTCCGCATGTGCCATCGCAAGCAGCTGGCTGGCCGAGTCCCTCATAATTGCCGCAGAAAAGAAGCTCCTTGACTGGGTTCTGGCCATGGCCGGCAAGCAGCCGGACCTGTCGCCAGACACCAAGGAGTAGGAGACTGAGGGCTCTTTCTGGCCAGCCAAAGAGACCAAGAACATACCCTTGGACCTGAACCACCCGGAGAGGTTCGCTCTCATAGGGACCAACCTTGACAGCAAATAGGAAAGCGAGCTCATCGATTTCCTCCGTGAGAATCGGGATATCTTTGCACGTTCCCCCAAGGACATGCTGGGTGTTCTGAAGGATTTCGCTGAGCACAAGCTACATGTCAGGGCAGATGCCAAACCAGTCAAGCAACCTCTCCGCCGACTGTCAGAAGAGAAGAGAAGAATTGTGGGTGAAGAGATAGCCCGACTTCTAGCAGCTGGCTTCATCATGGAAGTGGTCTTTCTAGAGTGGCTAGCCAACCCAGTCCTTGTGCTGAAGAAGAACAAAAAATGGCGCATGTGTATTGACTATACCAGCCTCAAAAAAGCCTGCCCGAAGGACCCGTTTTATTTGCCACGAATTGATCTAGTGATAGACTCCACAGCCCGATGCGAGCTGTTGAGTTTCTTGGATGCTTACTCAGTGTATCAGTAGATCAAGCTAGACTCGGCCGACCGCCTGAAGACCGCCTTCATCACACCATTCGGAGCCTTCTACTACCTGACCATGACATTCGGCTTGAGAAATGCCGGTGCCACTTTTCAGTGTTGTATGCAGAAGTGCCTGCTCAAGCAACTCAAGAAATTCCCATGTCTGTGTAGACGATATTGTGGTGAAGACAGAGAAGCGCGACACCCTATTGGAAGATCTCAAAGGAAACATTTGACAATTTGCGCCGTTTTCAGATCAAGCTCAACCCAGATAAATGTGTTTTTCGAGTGCCAGCCGGCCAGCTCCTTGGCTTCCTGGTCTCTGAACACGACATTGAGTGCAACCCTGTCAAGGTCAAAGCCATCGAGAGGATGGAGATACCAAGCTGACTGCGAGATGTCCAGAAATTCACCGGATTCTTAGCATCCCTCAGCAGCTTCATTAGTCGTCTGGGAGAGAAGGCTCTTCCCCTATACCAGCTCATGAAGAAAACCACTCACTTCGAGTGGAATGATCAAGCAGATGAAGCTTTTCACCAACTAAAGAAGATGCTAACCACGCCGCCTGACCTGGTGGCTCCGACTGACAAAGTGCCCATGCTCCTTTACATTGCCGCAACCAGCAGGGTGGTCGGCACAGTCATCGTGGTGCAGCACCTAGAGGACGACAATGCACAACCGGTCCAAAGGCTCGTGTACTACTTGAGCGAGGTGTTGTCAGCGTCAAACCAGAACTACCCCCACTACCAGAAGATGTGCTACGGCGTGTACTTTGCCGCCAAGAAGATAAAGCCATACTTTCAAGAGCACCCTATCACAAGTGTTTGCATTGCCCCACTTGCCAACATCATGGGCAGCCGAGATGCTTCAGGCCGGGTGGCCTAATGGGCCATGGAGCTGGCCTGATATACCATCTTCTACCAGCCGAGCACCGCCATCAAGTCCCAAGTGCTGGCCGACTTCCTCGTCGACTGGGCCAAGACCCAGTACCTACCGCCAGCTTCGGACTCCACTCATTGGCGGATGCACTTCGATGGGTCCAAGATGCGCACCGGTCTGGGAGCCGACATCATCGCCACCTCTCCCAAAGGCGACAAGCTCAGATACACGTTGCAAATCCACATCGCCGCCTCCAACAATGTGGCTGTATGAGGCGCTCATACATGGGCTCCGGCTGGCCAAAGAGCTCGGCATCCGCCGGATCCAGTGCTACGGAGACTTGGATTTGGTGGTCCAACAGTCGTGTGGCGACTGGGATACCAAAGATGCAAACATGGCAAGCTACCGCTTCCTCGTCCAGCAACTCAGCGGATATTTCAAAGGGTGTGACTTCCTTCACGTGCCACGGGCCGACAATGAGCAAGCAGATGCCCTGGCACGAATCGGCTCCACCCGACAAGCCATACCAGCCAGCGTCTCCCTTCAGCGCATCCTCAAGCCGTCTATCAAGCCTTCGCCAGAATCAGACTCCATCTTCGTGCCGGCTGATCTAGGAACAGTCGGACCCGACTTGGGGACACCAGCAGTCGGCTCGGGGACTTTGACAGGCGGCTCGGGGACTGCTGTAGCTGCACCCGTCCCGGAGACTTCAGAACCCGGCCCAGGGACTCCAGAAGTCGGCCTGGGGACTTCAACGACACAGCAGGCTGTGCTGGCAGTGGAAGAAGTCGTGGCTCCGTTATGGGCGTAGGCCATCCTCAACTTCTTGGTAAACAGAGAGCTGCTGGCTGATGAAATCTCGGCCCGGCAAGTCTAGCACCGGGCAGGAGCCTAGACAATAGTAAACAGAGAGTTCGTCAGGCGCAGCTTGACTGGAGTCTTCCAGCGCTATGTAGAGTTGGAGAAAGGCATGGTGATCCTGAAAGACATACATCAAGACGAATGCGGCCACCACACGGCGTCAAGATCACTTGTCGCCAAAGCTTTCCGCCATTGTTTTTTCTGGCCGACTGCTTTGGACGACGCCAAAGACTTGGTCAAGCATTGCAAAAGGTGCCAAATATTCAACTCCAAGCAACACTCGCCGGCTTCAACAATCAAGATCACCCCCTCACCTGGCCCTTTGTTGTCTAGGGGATGGATATGGTGGGTCCATTCAAGACGGCGAGGCGGCATGACTCATTTGCTTGTCACTGTCGACAAATTCACCAAGTGGATTGAAGCCAAGCCAATCAAGAAGCTGAATGGGACGACTATTGTGACCTTCATTGCAGACATCACCGTTTGGTATGGCATACCACAAAGCATCATCACTGACAATGGCTCAGATTTTGCCAAAGGAGCATTGGCCCATTTCTGGGAGATGGAGGGCATCCGACTAGACTTAGCGTCTGTTGCCCATCTGTAGTTAAACAACTAAGTCGAGCGAGCAAACGGCCTCATCCTCTCCAGCATCAAGCCCCGACTGGTCGAGCCACTGGAGTGTTCGGCCGGCTGCTGGATCGATGAGCTGCCAGCCGTCCTATGGAGTCTACACACCACTCCAAACAAGTCAACTGGCTTCACTCCCTTCTACCTTGTATATTGTGCCGAGTTTGTCATCCCAACTGACATCAAGTTCAACTCACCTCGCATCACCATGTACACGGAGGCGGAGGCAAAGGAAGCACAAGAAGACGGTGTCGGTCTGCTGGAAGAGGGCCAGCCGTTAGTACTCAGCCGGTCCGCCATCTACCAACAGAGTATGAGCCGCTTCCACAGTCAGAAGTTCATGCCAAGATCCTTCCAAGAGTGAGACCTTGTGCTTCGGCTGATCTAGCGAATAGCCAGCCAGCACAAGCTCTCGGCCCCTTGGGAAGGCCCTTCGTCATCAGCAAGGCCATGGGTGTCGGTGGGAACGACACCTATGGGATCACGGGAATCCCTACTACGGTTGTGGGGCGCGGGGTCGAGAGAAGAGCGGGATCAGCAGTCAGTCCAAGCACACGGGTCGTTTACCCAGGTTCGAGCTGCGAGGATGCGTATTACCCTAGTCCTGCTTTAGTGTCTATTTGAGTGTTCTTGGAGTTCTTGAGCTAGCTACCACGAGTAACTTGTCAAGGGGTCCGAATCCCTCGCCAGTATGCCTTGGCCCTCCTTTAAAATTCAAGGGGATCGCCACAATGGCACACAGGAGGTGGCATCAGTGTACAGTGCTAAGCTTATCGCTAGCCATTACGGGACAAGAAGCATGTAATGTGACCCTTAGGTGCCCCCCTCACTTTATCGAGGGACGGAAACCAGCCCCCATCCCGTCCGTCGCCGCTCCGCCTCGCTTCGACACGCGTTCTGGCCAGTGGTGCGCATGGTGCCATGTAGACTGGCAGGCTGCTAAGGAGGCGCAGTGGTAGGGCCTTCACAAAGATTTGCATGCCAACATGTAGGCGCTCGCTGAGGTGGCCTGGAAGCCTCACGTCAGCACGCAGGTGCCTGCCTACCTGGTGGGCTGGCAGCTGCATGGGAGCGGCGGTGGAACCTTGGCAGGCGTGGGCCTGGCTGTGGCCCGACGGATGTCCTCGGCAAGGGCCTTGCCGGGGCCCCGACAAGGGTCTTGCCGCGGCACTGTGGTCGTCCCCGGCAAGGATCTTGCCGGAGGTCCTGTGGATTTCCTTGGCAAGGGTCTCGCCAAGGATCATCGTCTTCCAATCCTTGTCTTCACAAAGATCTGCATGCCACTATAGAGGTGCCTCCCGAGCCCTGTTCCAACGTAGTTGATGGCGTTCAGAAACCTTGGGCTCAAGGGTGGCGCACTCTGCTGGTATTGGGCAAGTTGCCCCGGCAAGGTTCCTGCCGGAGCTGCGGAGGCTGCCCCGACAAGGGTCTTTCCGGGGGAGTCCACCTCGCCCTCTTGGCCTTTGTGCTCCTGGTCTTGGCGTCACTTTGACTACTGTGGTCGTGGGCGCGGCTCTGACTGCCCATGCACTAGTAAGGTTTACAAATGAGAACCCCTACTTTAGTACACCGATAGGAGCCCCCTGGCCTGGGCCACACATAAGCGCAACGCGTTCTCATTTCTTGTTACTCGTTACAATTTATCTTATCACAAAACTATTTGTTACCTACAATTTTAGTGCTTGCAGAGAATACCTTACTGAAAATCGCTTGTCATTTCCTTCTGCTCCTCGTTGGGTTCGACACTCTTACTCATTGAAAGGACTAAGATAGATCCCCTACACTTGTGGGTCATCAAGACTCTTTTCTGGCTCTGTTGCCCGGGAGTGAAGCGCCTTTGGTAAGGAAAAATTTATATAGTGTGTTGAAATTTACTCTCACTTCTTACTATGGAAACTAATCCTTGGAGGGGCTTGTTTGGGATATCTTCACCCCGTCCAGTAGAGCAAAGAGTTTCTCCTCAACCTACTGAACCTGCTTAAAATGTTTACTTTGAAATTCCTTCGGGTATGGTAGAGAAACTGCTAGCTAACCCTTTTACAGGAGATGGAACATTACATCCCGACTTGCACCTAATATATGTAGATGAAGTTTGTGGATTATTTAAGGTTACAGGTATGCTTGAGGATGTTATCAAGAAGAAGGTTTTCCATTATCTTTGAAGGGAGACGCATTGACATGGTACATGCTATGTGATGATATGGGATCCTGGAACTATAAACGATTGAAATTGGAATTTCACCAGAAGTTCTATCCTATGCATCTTGTTCATCGTGATCATAGCTACATATATAATTTTTGGCCCCGTGAAGGAGAAAGCATCGCTCAAGCTTGGGGAAGGCTTAAGTCAATGTTTTATTCATGCCCCAATCATGAGCTCTCAAGAGAAATGATTATTCAAAATTTTATGCTCCAGTTTCTCTAAACAATCGCACCATGCTTGATACTTCTCGTGTTGGGTCTTTTATGATGAAGACTATTGAATTCAAGTGGGATTTATTGGAAAGAATTAAACGCAACACTGAAGATTGGGATTCCGACGATGGTAAGGAGTCAGGTATGACGCCTAAGTTTGATTGTGTTAAATCTTTTATGGATACCGATGCTTTTCATGGATTGACTCTGAGATAGTAGCTTCTTTCTGTGAATCATTTGCTACTCATGTTGATCTCCCTAAGGAGAAGTGGTTTAAATATAATCCTCCCACTGAAGTAAAAGTAGTTGCACCTATTAAAGTTTAAGAGAATGCTATCACTTATAATGATCCTATCGACCCTACTACTTATATTGAGAAACCTCCTTTCCCTGTTAGGATAAAAGATCATGCTAAAACTTCAACTATTGTTCATAAGAGTAATACTAAAACACCTACACCACCTGAGCAAACTAAAGTTGAACCTAATATTGATGTGGTTCATGATCTCTTGGCTGATAATATTGATGGGCATGTTATTTATTTCTATGATGAAGCTGCTAGAATTTCGAGACCAGATGCTAAGAAACATAGACCTGTAGTAGGCATGCCTGTTATTTCTGTTAAAATAGGAGATCATTGTTATCATGGCTTATATGATATGAGTGCTAGTGCTAATGCAATACCTATTTCCTTATATCAAGAAATTATGCATCATATTGCACCTGCTCAGATAGAATATATTGATTTTACAATTAAGCTTGCCAATAGAGATACTATTTCACCAATTGGGATTGTTAGAGATGTTGAAGTCTTGTGTGGGAAAGTTAAATATCCTGCTGATTTTCTTGTTCTTGGTTCCCCACAAGATGACTTTTGTCCCATCATATTTGGTAGACCCTTCTTGAATACTGTTAATGCTAGAATTGATTGCGAAAAAGATGTTGTCACAATTGGCTTGGATGATATGACTCATGAGTTTAATTTTGCTAAATTTCGTAGACAACCCCATGATAAAGAGTTTTCTAGTAAGGATGAAATTATTGGTCTTGCTTCTATTGTTGTGCCTCCTACTGATCCTTTAGAACAATATTTGCTACACCATGAAAATGATATGTTCATGAATAAAAGAAGGAAAATAGATGAAGTATTCTTTAAACAGGGTCCTATTTTGAAACACAACTTACCTGTTGAAATCCTAGGGGACCTTCCACCACCTAAGGGTGATCCCGTGTTTGAACTTAAACCATTACCTGATACTCTTAAATATGTTTATCTTGATGAAAAGAAGATATATCCTCTTATTATTAGTGCTAACCTTTCGGAGTAGGAAGAGGAAAGATTATTGAAAACTCTGAAGAAGCACCGTGTTGCTATTGGATATACTCTTAACTATCTTAAGGGCATTAGTCTCACTCTATGCCAACACGAAATTAAATTGGAAGAAGACGCCAAACCAGTTATTGATCATCAACGATGGTTAAATCCTAAGATGAAGGAAGTGGTAAGAAAGGAAATACTAAAACTCCTTGAGGCAGGTATAATTTATCCCGTTGTTGATAGTCAATGGGTAAGTCCTGTCCATTGTGTCCCTAAGAAGGGAGGTATTACTGTTGTTCATAATGATAAATATGAATTGATCGCGCAAATAATTTTTACAGGTTATAGGATGGTAATTGATTTCTGTAAATTAAATAAAGCTACTAAAAAGGATCATTACCCTTTACCTTTTATTGATCAAATGCTAGAAAGACTATCCAAACATACACATTTTTGCTTTCTAGATGGTTACTCTGGTTTCTCTCAAATACCTGTGTCAGCGGATGATCAAGAAAAGACCACTTCTACTTGCCCATTCTGTACTTTTGCTTATAGACGTATGCCTTTTGGTTTATGTAATGCACCTGCTACTTCTCAAAGATGCATGATGGCTATATTCTCTGACTTTTGTGAAAAGATTTGTGATGTATTCATGGATTATTTCTCCATTTATGGATCCTCTTTTGATGATTGCTTGAGCAACCTTGAACGAGTTTTGCAGAGATGCAAAGATACTAGTCTTGTTTTGAACTGGGAGAATTACCACTTTATGGTTAATGAAGGCATTGTCTTGGGGCATAAAATTTCTGAAAGAGGTATTGAAGTTGATAAAGCTAAAATTGATGCCATTGAAAAGATGTCGTGTCCCAAGGACATCAAAGGTATAAGAAGTTCCCTTGGTCATGCCGGTTTTTATAGGAGGTTCATTAAGGACTTTTCAAAAATCTCTAGGCCTCTGACTAATCTATTACAAAAAGATATTCCTTTTGTCTTCGATGATGATTTTGTAGAAGCATTTTAAATACTTAATAAAGCTTTGGTTTCTGCACCTATTATTCAGCCACCTGATTGGAATTTACCCTTTGAAATTATATGTGATGCTAGCGATTATGCTGTAGGTGCTGTTCTAGGACAAAGAGTTGATAAGAAACTAAATGTTATTCAATATGCTAGTAAAACTTTGGACAGTGCCTAGAGAAATTATGCTACCACTAAAAAAGAATTTTTAGCAGTGGTATTTGCTTGTGATAAGTTCAGACCTTATATTGTTGATTCTAAAGTAACTATTCACACTAATCATGTTGCTATTAAATACCTTATGGAAAAAGAAAGATGCTAAACCTAGACTTATTAGGTGGGTTCTCTTGCTACAAGAATTTGATTTGCATATTATAGATAGAAAGGGAGCTGAGAACCCCATTGGAGACAACTTGTCTAGGTTAGAGAATGTTCTTGATGACCCACTACCTATTAATGATAGCTTTCTCGATGAACAATTAGCTATCATAAATGCTTCTCATACTGCTCCATAGTATGCTGATTATGCTAATTACATTGTTGCTAAATTCATACCACCTAGCTTCACATACCAAAAAAAGAAAAAGTTCTTCTGTGATTTAAGACATTACTTCTGGGATGACCCACACCTTTATAAAGAAGGAGTAGATGGTGTCATTAGATGTTGTGTACCTGAGCATGAACATGTACATATCCTACACAAGTGTCACTCTGAGGCATATGGAGGACACCATGTTGGAGATAGAACTGCAAATAAGGTATTGCAATCTGGTTTTTATTGGCCTACTCTCTTCAAAGATGCCCTTAAGTTTGTCTTGTCTTGTGATGAATGTCAAAGAATTGGTAATATTAGTAGACGTCAAGAAATGCCTATGAATTATTCTCTTGTTATTGAACCATTTTATGTTTGGGGCTTTGATTATATGAGACCGTTTCCTGCCTCTAATGGGTATACACATATTTTAGTTGTTGTTGATTACATTACTAAGTGGGTAGAAGCTATTCCAACTAGTATTGCTGATCACAACGCTTCTATTAAGATGCTAAAAGAAGTTATTTTTCCGAGGTTTGGAGTCCCTAGATACTTAATGACTGATGGTGGTTCACATTTAATTCATGGCGCCTTTTGTAAAATGCTTGCTAAGTATGATGTTAATCATAGAATTGCATCTCCTTATCACCCACAGTCTAGTGGCCAAATAGAGCTGAGTAATAGAGAACTTAAATTAATTTTGCAAAAGACTATTGACAGATCTAGAAAGAACTGGTACAAGAAACTTGATGATGCATTATGGGCTTATAGAACTGCATATAAAAATCCTATGGGTATGTCTCCATATAAAATGGTTTATGGAAAAGCTTGTCACTTACCTCTCGAACTAGAACATAAGGCATATTGGGCTATTAAAGATCTCAATTATGATTTCAAACTTGCCGGTGAGAAGAAGTTGTTTGACATTAGCTCACTTGATCTATGGAGAACCCAAGCTTATGAAAATGCCAAACTGTTTAAAGAAAAAGTTAAAAGATGGCATGACAAAAGGATACAAAAGCACAAGTTTAATGTGGGTGACTATGTGTTGCTTTTCAACTCTCATTTAAGATTTTTTGCAGGAAAACTTGTCTCTAAATGGGAAGGCCCTTACGTTATCGAGGAAGTCTATCGCTCCGGTGCCATAGAAATCAACAACTTCGAGGGCACAAATCTGAAGGTGGTGAACGGTCAAAGAATCAAAAATTATATCTCAGGTAACCCAATAAATGTTGAAACTAATGTTATTGAAACTGTAACCCCGGATGAATACATAAGGGACACCTTCCAAAACGTTCCAGACTCCGAAAAGGAATAGGTACGTGGTACGGTAAGTGAACAGACTCCAAATTAATTTTAACAGCAATATTTATCCGTTTTGGAATATTTAAGAAAATAGGAAAATAAGAAGTAGTCCGGGAAGGACACGAGGCATCCACGAGGGTGGAGGGAGCGCCTTACCCTACTGTGCGTGCCCCCTGCCTCGTGGGCACCTCGTGTGCTCTCCGGACTCCGTTTTCTTGCATGATACTTCTTTTGGTCGATAAAAAATCATTATATAATCTCCCGGAGGTTTTGACCACCGTATCACGCAAATATCCTCTATCTTTATTTCGAGCTGTTTTTTTGACAGATCTAGATCACCATGACGTCACCCTCCTCCAACAATAAAGATAAGGATGCTTGGCTATTGAAGATAGAGCTAAAGAGAGAAGAACCTGGGGAGATCAATAAGGATGAAGGGATCAAGAAGGCCATGGAGGATCAAACTCTTGCGGCAGAAGAAGAAAACATCCCTCAACCTCTTCCTAACCTCTTTACCCCAACTGAGATTGAAGCTTTCAAGATGATTGAGTTAGCTTGCATAAAAAACAAGTATCTCACACGTGAAAATATTTTGTTGGAGGATCATATCATCGCACTCGAGGGCATTATCCGCAAGTTAGAAGAGCTGCTATGCTCGATGTGTGACTATCCATCACCACCTTCTTCACCAGCAAAGGAGACATAATCAAATGGGTATGTGCACTCCCCTTGGAAACTGCCAAGCTTGGGGGAGATGCCCCGGTATCGTATCACCATCACACTCCTATCTTTACAGTTTTTCTTAGTTCGATCCTTTTGGCAATATCTTTATCTAGTAGAATAATGTTTTGGTATGATTTAGTTTTGAGTTTTCGTTTGTTATCCCTCTATGTAATCGAGTCCTTGAGCTATTTATAATAAAGATTAGTGTTGAGTCAAGGGCTTTACTATCTTGCTATGATCTTGAGAACATAGAAAGAATAAAAAGAAACAAAAGAGACCATGTTGATCTCATGGATAGTAATGACTTCACACATAAAGAGTGTGAGGCATAAAAGTTGTTGAGAGTTGGCAAGCATAGTTTGGTCATCGTTGTAACTAAAAGGAAGTAATAAAGAAAGAGAGGTTCTCAGATGCAAATATATTATCTTGGACATCTTTTATGATTGTGAGCACTCGTTAAAGTATGACATGCTAAAAAGTTGATGTTGGACACAGAAGACAACGTAATGGGTTATGTTTTCTCACATCTTAGTTAAAGTATATTGTCATGGATCGTCCAACATGTTGAGCTTGCCTTTCCCCCTCATGCTAGCCAAATTCCTTGCCCCAAGTAAAAATTACTTGTGCTTCCGAAATACCCTATCTACCTATGGACTGAGTAAGATCCTTGAAGTAAGTTGTCATGTTGCATGCAATAAAAATTGCTCTCTAAATATGTATAACTTATTAATATGGAGAAAATAAGCTTTATACGATCTTGTGATATGGAAGTAGTAAAAGCGACGGACTGCATAATAAAGGTTCATATCACAAGTGGCAATATAAAGTGACGTTCTTTTGCATTAAGTTTTCGTGCATCCAACCATAAAAGCACATGACAACCTCTGCTTCCCTCTTCGAAGGGCCTATATTTTACTTTATGCAAGAGTCAAGGTGATCTTCACCTTATTTCCTTTTAATTTTATCCTTTGGCAAGCACCTCATGTTGGAAAGATCCTGATATATATATATATATATATATATATATATATATAT
>NW_025225882.1:10830-21488 GCF_018294505.1 Triticum aestivum | reverse complement strand
ACCATAAATAAAATAGACAATCATACCAACCAAGATCATGATTAACCCACAGGACAAAATGAATCTACTCAAACATCATAGGATAACCAGAGATCATTGGGAAATCATATATGGAGTTGAGCACCATGTTTAAGTAGAGATTACAGCGGACAGGAGTGTTACACCGATGCATAGAGAGGGAGAGAGTTGGTGTTGACGGTAGCAAGATTGTTGATGCAGATCGCCGTCACGATCCTAGCCCCAGCGACGCTCCGGCGCCATCGGGAGAGAGGGGGGAGAGAGCCCCCTCCTTCTTCTTCTTCCATGGCCTCCCCCCTAGATGGGAGGAGAGTTCCCCCTGTGGTCCATGGCCTCCATGGCAGTGGAGGGGTAGGAGCCCCTCTGAGATTGGATCTCCCTCTTTATTCTCTTCTATTTTGCGCTCCCCAGATCTGGCCCTTCACGGTTTCTTAAATTCCCGGAGATCCGTAACTCCGATTGCGCTGAGATTTTTACACGATTTCTTTTCAGATATAAGCTTCCTTGTGCCTTAAGTGGAGCTCCAACTGACGTTCGAGGAGGGCATGATACACCAGGGTGCGCCTGGGCCTGGTGGCACGCCCTGGTGGGCTATGGTGGCCTCGGGCCTCCGTTTACATTGATTCCACCTCCTAAAATTCACAAATATTCCAAAATAATACTCCGTAGAATTTCATCACGTTTGGATTTCGTTTGATATGGATTTTCTGTGATACAAAAATATGCAACAAACAGGAACTGGCACTGGGCACTGGATAAGTTACTTAGTCCAAATAAATTATATAAAAAGTTGCCAAAAGTATGTAAAAGTTGAATAATATTCGCATGAAACAATCAACAATTATAGATACGACGGAGACATATCAGCGTGCCAGTAGAAAGGCTGGTCCAGCACCATGACTTGCACAGTCCACATGGTGCTTCCTCCATTCTACACACAACATGTTGAGCTCTAAGTTGAATTATATACTACCATAGTACAAAGATCATACATATAATAAATCATAGTGATAACCTAAAATGCAATTCCTAATAAATTTGTTTACTATCATCTACCTAATAAAGCAATGACAATGGCAATGGCAATGCTAGTATCATCTAGCTAATAAATCCCAATCCAATCCAATCCAAGTCACTACTACATATTGTAGTGAAGAACTGATGACTTTTTTTGATTTGTTTTTTCACACATAGGGCCTCATTTTTGATTTGCACAGGGCCTCTATTTTCCCTGGTACGGCTCATATCCTACACTACGACATCCATCAATATATCAAAGAACCTTCATATCCATCAACAAATCATCTACCACATGTATCAAATAAAAATTGTGGCTCAGATCCGCATCCAGAGGGAGACACGGTTGGGGAAGGGAAGAAGATTCGCGAGGGGGAAGAGGGGAGATCTCACCTACTTGCCGGAGCTGGCGGCGGCCGCGCAGATCCGGCGGCAAAGAGAGGCATCGTCAGGAGATGGCGGCGGTGGCGCTGGTCAAGAAGGGGATGAAGAAGTTAAAAATGATGTGGAGTAGTAGGTGCAGTTAGCCAAATGTGGTACATGTGGTGGCGCGTTTGTGTGGATGGCAAGGGGACCCCACGTGTCAGTACCCATAGATTTTTTTGGCATTTCCAACTTCCTCGCGGGGATTCGAACCAGGGCCATGGGGGTTTGAGCAAAAGGGTCTAGCCAGTTCTGCTGATGCAGTGTGTTAGGCAGAACAGATGCCCGTCTCCTTAAGACATTTATCCAGCCACAGTCGCACAGAAAAAAACCATGCACCGAGGCTGTGCTCCATGTGTGGCATAAGTGGTCCTATGTGGCTGCAACTAGGACCAATGTTGATATATGTTGTTATTAGTTAGGCTACCAACATTATATAATGGCTTATGTGTTCCTTGCTAGTAAAAAAACCATGGTCCATGTTGGTCCAAGTGGCACGTTTGAGTGCAATATGTCAATATTGGTGCATTTGGCCCTTACGACATCCATGAGGCCAAAGATACCAGGATTAGTGAAAAGACATGAAGATTGGTACATGACGGGCTGTTGGCGTGTCTTTTTGTGCACTATGCGTGCAATGTGACTACAAAAAGTTGTTGTATGCTGGGACGTGGTTTGTCGGTGCATGTTGATCCTATAGGCTTATTTGTTCCTTGTTTGTGGGCATGGTGCATGTTGGCCCAAGTGACATGTGTCAGTGCATTATATTGTGACATCTATTGGTGCATGTGGCCCTTATACCAATTATTTGTGCAAAGAGATCAAAATTGATACATGCCGGCCCATTGTCGCTTCTTGGAGTGCAATGTGACTAGAATAATTGGTGAATGACTAGCCGTCAACCCGTGCGAGCTAGTGTATATTTTGTGTTGATTTCGAATTCAATTGTATATTTCTTTTATATGTGGCCCATTTTTTTTAATTTTTGCGTATTCACACATGCAATTTTAAATTCTATATTCATGTGCCGTTTTGTGAATATGTATATTTATAAATTTGTCAATATGCTTCAACATTTGGTTAACTATACAAAATTGCTAATATATATTTATAACATGAGTGTATATCATATTTACTCTACACGTAAAGGTTGGAAAATAAATATCTTGCTCTGGATTCATATTGCTTAATATAGATCCGGAGTAACATTTTCGCAAATAACCATTAGAGGCTAGCTATTAAAAGCGAAACATATATAGGGATATCCATTAGCAGTTTTTCTTGACCAACAATTCACACTACTCAGAGTTTATAATGAGATATCCTCATTTACTTTAATAACTAATTTTGATTAAGATGTTAGATCACCTGATTAAAATTTGAGATTGTACAGACCTGAGTTGTGATATAGCTCCACCTAATTCCAGATCGGTTAATGCTAATATATAAATGAGAGACTGACATCTACTCCCTCCGTTCCAAAATAGATGACTCAACTTTGTACTAAAGTTAGTACAAAGTTGAGTCATCTATTTTGGAACGGAGGGAGTATATCCCAAAAAAGACAAAGATCTCATATGAAGTAGAAATTTGTCCACAAAAGTCATTGACCAGCCAAGCCCACTTATAATCGTTATGTAGCATAAGTTTTTTTTGCTGTGTGTTAAGTAACTTAACTGATTGTAATATACCTCCTTTATTCCAAATTATGAGATGTTTTCGTAGGATTAAATAGCCCAAAAAACGTATTACAATTTGGGGCGGAGGTAGTATAATTTATAGGGATATATTTATATCGTGTGCTCTGTTCCAAACGGATTTCAATAGAAATGAAGCAACTAAGTTATACTGATATCCTTAAGTGATCCCTGTAAATATATTTACCGCATGATTATTACTTACCAAAAATGGGAGAGGTTCCCCACCCAGTACTAAGAAAGAAGGAAAATTGGTTCTGCAAGTGACTTGCAAACAAATAAAATAGAGAAACAATTATAAGAAAATTAGAGATAGAAATATAGTGAGTATACATATGCTTGGATGCTTACTGGAACTGTATGCAATACTGCACAAAATTAATCCTATATGTGTTTAATAGGATATAAATTGCTTAGTACTTCCAATATTTAAATTATAAATAGTAAGTTGACATGGTCGAACAGATATATGCAGTAAGCAGCAGGTTATCGCAGAAATAATTGACGCAATGCTGTAAACATCTTCACCGTTCCAATCCTTTGCCGTTGTACATATAGAAAATAAGCACAAAGTTATGCAAAATTAAATCTTGACCAGACTTACCATGACGTTTCAGTACACTATCTGGCTGGATATCAAGAGCAAGCACAAAAAATTACATGAAACTCTTAGTTTTATTCTCATCGCTTTATGAGAGAAATAAATTAACTCCTGCTGCTTGTAGACCCGATCTAATTACTTCCCTGCTGCTTGGGATCAAATACAAAAACAGAATAAAACCTGGAGTGCTCCTCCACTACTCTGTTTAAAGTCATGCTGCATCGGTGCTTATTTACGTACCTAAAATCAAAATATTGAATCAGAGTAGCAACACTTCCACTCCTCTTGCCTCAGTCACTTCCTTGAATTCAACTACAACCCTGCCACCTTGTGATTTTTGTCTTGGCAAAGTCCATCATCAACCGCACTGATTTTCTTATTTATGCAACACGACAATTTCGAGATATCGTGGGATGAACCGTATACCTTGCCACTGCTTGATGTTGCCTTTTCCCTGAACATTCAGGTCTACCTTATTAGCTGGATTCTTCTTCCCCATGTACAGGAGGATGACACCAAATATATTTGCATTCTTCTTAATTTTTCACCATGCATGACTCCGTTGGTGTCAGAGAAGAGTCCCTATATGAATGCATGC
This sequence comes from Triticum aestivum, assembly GCF_018294505.1. NCBI lineage: Eukaryota > Viridiplantae > Streptophyta > Magnoliopsida > Poales > Poaceae > Triticum > Triticum aestivum. The sequence goes on along the minus strand of NW_025225882.1, from coordinate 17,134 downwards.
CATGGGGGAGACATCCATACTGCTTTTTAAAGGATCTATTCAACATCATTACCTGGTACCTTGTTAAGATACTCTCAACCATGAGACCTTTATTTTAGTTGTGTCTCTTCCAAGAAGCATGGAGCATCCTGCTGGTTGTCACTGTTAGTCCAGCAAGAATATAGAACATGAAACAAACAATAATGAGAGTAAATTCACGCATCCAACCACCTAAAACCAACTAAACTTCATTTAAAAACTGATTATTTCAAGTCAAAGAGAATCAAATAATTTAAAAATAAAATATTAAGAGGATCATTACTTCCTTCGAAAAAATTATCATACATGTCAAGGGCAACAAAAGCCTGATTCAGTTTTAGCGGTCAAAGGAATTAATCCAGAAGCAACTTGTTAGATAAACAGACTAATTAAGTTCTAATCCCCAAGCACGTACCTATCCGTCGGCTCTACACATTAGCACAAACATGGACGGATCAGAATGGGGGCTGGGCAGGGGAAAGGACCACTTTGCATAGGTTAGTGTTGAACAGGAAGGAGTAGTTTCTTGGGCCGGCGCCTCCTGCTGGAGCTCCTCGAACGTCTCGGCCACCAGCCATGCGTGCCGTTCCAGGCAGGGGGCACTGCAGCCCTACAGCCGATTCACAAAGAGGTGGCACCGTACGCATGCGGGCACCTACACATCACGACTTCGTCGTTCCCGCGGCCCTCGACCGTGATTGGCGCGAGGTGGCGAGGCAGAGAGCGCTGGGACTTCCTTCGGGCCGCCAAGCTTGGCCTGCGGCTGCAGGATCCTCGACAACACGAGATTGGGCGAGACGACGATTAGATTTTTGTTCCTTTTGTGTTTATGGAAGGAGATCGCTAGAGATATGATTAGATAGCGCTTTTTTTTGTTATAAAGAGATAAAGATTGCTTTAGTTTTTTTTGAGGGTGGAAGAAGTCGTGGATGACTAACAAAACGTGTCATAGGTGGATTGATTTTTACAACCAACGCAAAAGATGTGGGCCTTGCAAAGTTTTTTTTTCACAACGGGGAGCAAAATTTTAAGAGAGAATTATATGAGTCGATCTACACCATAATAATCTGGTTCCACCAGATTAACGGCTCATAATTTCTAATTAATGTGGTAATTTCTTGGGAGTCTGTAATTAGTATAGGTACTAGCCGTCAACCCGTGCATTCGCACGGGCTAGTGTATATTTTGTGTTGATTTTGAATTCAATTGTATATATCTTTTATATGTGGCCCATTTTTTTTTAATTTTTGCATATTCACACATGCAATTTTAAATTCTATATTCATGTGCCATTTTGTGAATATGTATATTTATAAATTTGTCAATATGCTTCAACATTTGGTTAACTATACAAAATTGCTATTATATATTTATAACATGAGTGTATATCATATTTACTCTACACGTAAAGGTTGGAAAATAAATATCTTGCTCTGGATTCATATTGCTTAATATAGATCCGGAGTAACGTTTTCGCAAATAACCATTAGAGGCTAGCTATTAAAAGCGAAACATATATAGGGATATCCATTAGCAGTTTTTCTTGACCAACAATTCACACTACTCAGAGTTTATAATGAGATATCCTCATTTACTTTAATAACTAATTTTGATTAAGATGTTAGATCAGCTGATTAAAAGTTGAGATTGTACAGACCTGAGTTGTGATATAGCTCCACCTAATTCCAGATCGGTTAATGCTAATATATAAATAAGAGACTGACATCTACTCCCTCCGTTCCAAAATAGATGACTCAACTTTGTACTAAAGTTAGTACAAAGTTGAGTCATCTATTTTGGAACGGAGGGAGTATATCCCAAAAAAGACAAAGATCTCATGTGAAGTAGAAATTTGTCCACAAAAGTCATTGACCAGCCAAGCCCACTTATAATCGTTACGTAGCATAAGTTTTTTTTTTTGCTGTGTGTTAAGTAACTTAACTGATTGTAATATACCTCCTCTATTCCAAATTATGAGATGTTTTCGTAGGATTAAATAGCCCAAAAAACGTCTTACAATTTGGGGCGGAGGTAGTATAATTTATAGGGATATATTTATATCGTGTGCTCTGTTCCAAACCGATTTCAATAGAAATGAAGCAACTAAGTTATACTGATATCCTTAAGTGATCCCTGTTAATATATTTACCGCATGATTATTACTTACCAAAAATGGGAGAGGTTCCCCACCCAGTACTAAGAAAGAAGGAAAATTGGCTCTGCAAGTGACTTGCAAACAAATAAAATAGAGAAACAATTATAAGAAAATTAGAGATAGAAATATAGTGAGTATACATATGCTTGGATGCTTACTGGAACTGTATGCAATACTGCACAAAATTAATACTATATGTGTTTAATAGGATATAAGTTGCTTAGTACTTCCAATATTTAAATTATAAATAGTAAGTTGACATGGTCGAACAGATATATGCAGTAAGCAGCAGGTTATCGCAGAAATAATTGACGCAATGCTGTAAACATCTTCACCGTTCCAATCCTTTGCCGTTGTACATATAGAAAATAAGCACAAACGTTATGCAAAATTAAATCTTGACCAGACTTACCATGACGTTTCAGTACACTATCTGGCTGGATATCAAGAGCAAGCACTAAAAATTACATGAAACTCTTAGTTTTATTCTCATCGCTTTATGAGAGAAATAAACACTGGTAGAAAAAGAGGCTTCCGTCCAGCCCCATTAGTCGCGAAACTGTAGGAACCGCGACTAATGAAGTCTTTAGTCGCGGTTCGGCAGACGAACCGCGACCAAAGGCTTGGGCCAGGGCGCTCGGTGGCCAGCTGGTGCACGTGAGGGGCTTTAGTCGCGGTTGGCCAGGCCAACCGCGACTAAAGGTGCCCAAAGGCCTTTAGTCGCGGTTGGCCACTCACTTAGCCATTTGGTGCCACTTCTCTTCACAAGGGGGTGTAGGTTTGCTTTTGGTTCCTCTTATGCACACAAGGTGTTTGATGAAATGCCCAACAGCGTGAAACAAACATGATATGAAGTGTTGGAGCCACACTTGAGGTTCCTCCTCGATCGCGGTTAGCAACTTGAACCTTTCGTGCATGTGTGTCATTGATAAAATATGCATGTGTGTTGTTCATTGTTTAATTTCTATTGTTTATAGCTAGTTACTTTAACAAATGCATGATGGTTAATTATATATTTTATATTATAATAATGCAGATGAATCAGCAATGGATGTACGGTAACCGACTCTCCCGCGAGTTCACTACGGGTTTGAAAGATTTCCTCATAGTGGCTAATGCGAACAAGCAGAAGGGTTTTGTTATCTGTCCATGTGTTGACTGTAAGAATCAGAAGGGTTACTCTTCCTCAAGAGAAGTTCACCTGCACCTGCTTCGGCACGGTTTAATGCCAAGCTATAATTGTTGGACCAAGCATGGAGAAAGAGGGGTTATAATGGAAGAAGATGAAGAATGGGATGATTTCATCGATGAAAGCTATCTTGCTCATTTCGGTGATACTTTCATGGAGGATGCTGAAGGTGAAGGGGAAGGTGAAGGGGAAGATGAAGGGGAAGGTGAAGGTGAAGGTGAAGAAGAGGCACGTGATGAGACCGTTGATGATCTTGGTCGGACCATTGCTGATGCACGGAGACGCTGCGAAACTGAAAAGGAGAGGGAGAATTTGGATCGCATGTTAGAGGATCACAGAAAGTCGTTGTACCCTGGATGCGATGATGGTCTGAAAAAGCTGGGCTGCACACTGGATTTGCTGAAATGGAAGGCACAGGCAGGTGTAGCTGACTCGGCATTTGAAAACTTGCTGAAAATGTTGAAGAATATGTTTCCAAAGAATAACGAGTTGCCCGCCAGTACGTACGAAGCAAAGAAGGTTGTCTGCCCTCTAGGTTTAGAGGTTCTGAAGATACATGCATGCATCAACGACTGCATCCTCTACCGCGGTGAATACGAGAATTTGAATGAATGCCCGGTATGCACTGCATTGCGTTATAAGATCAGAGGCGATGAACCTGGTGACGATGTTGAGGGCGGGAAACCCAGGAAGAGGGTTCCCGCCAAGGTGATGTGGTATGCTCCTATAATACCACGGTTGAAACGTCTGTTCAGGAACAAAGAGCATGCCAAGTTGTTGCGATGGCACAAAGAGGACCGTAAGTCGGACGGGGAGTTGAGACACACCGCAGATGGAACGCAATGGAGAAAGATCGACAGAGAGTTCAAAGATTTTGCAGCTGACGCAAGGAACATAAGATTTGGTCTAAGTACAGATGGCATGAATCCTTTTGGCGAGCAGAGCTCCAGCCATAGCACCTGGCCCGTGACTCTATGCATCTACAACCTTCCTCCTTGGTTGTGCATGAAGCGGAAGTTCATTATGATGCCAGTGCTCATCCAAGGTCCGAAGCAACCCGGCAACGACATCGATGTGTACCTAAGGCCATTAGTTGATGAACTTTTATAGCTGTGGGGCAGACCTGGTGTCCTTGTGTGGGATGAGCACAAAAAAGAGGAATTTAACCTACGAGCGTTGCTTTTCGTAACCATCAACGATTGGCCTGCTCTTAGTAACCTTTCGGGACTGTCAAATAAGGGATACAATGCATGCACGCACTGCTTACATGAGACTGAAAGTGTACATTTGCCAAATTGTAAGAAGAACGTGTACCTTGGGCATCGTCGATTTCTTCCGAAAATTCATCCAGTAAGAAAGAAAGGCAAGCATTACAACGGCAAGGCAGATCACCGGCCGAAGCCTGCGGAACGCACTGGTGCTAAGGTATTTGATATGGTCAAGGATTTGAAAGTCATCTTTGGAAAGGGTCCTGGCGGACAATCAGTTCCGAAGGGAGCTGACGGGCACGCAGCCATGTGGAAGAAGAAATCTATATTCTGGGAGCTAGAATATTGGAAAGCCCTAGAAGTCCGCTCTGCAATCAACGTGATGCACGTTACGAAGAATATTTGCATGAACCTCCTAAGCTTCTTGGGCGTGTATGGGAAGACAAATGATACAAAGGAAGCACAGCAGGACCAGCAACGTTTGAAAGACCCTGATGACCGGCATCCGGAATGGTTTCAAGGTTGTGCCAGCTATGCTCTGACCAAAGAAGAGAAGGTCATATTTTTTGAATGCCTGAGCAGTATGAAGGTCCCGTCTGGATTCTCGTCCAATATAAAGGGAATAATAAACATGGCGGAGAAAAAGTTCCAAAACCTGAAGTCTCACGACTGCCACGTGATTATGACGCAATTGCTTCCGATTGCTTTGAGGGGGCTCCTGCCGGAAAATGTTCGAGTAGCCATTGTGAAGCTATGTGCATTCCTCAATGCAATCTCTCAGAAGGTAATCAATCCAGAAGATCTACCACGGTTACAGAACGATGTGATCCAATGTCTTGTCAGTTTCGAGTTGGTGTTCCCGCCATCCTTCTTCAATATTATGACGCACCTCTTGGTTCACCTAGTTGAAGAGATTTTCATTCTCGGTCCTGTATTTCTACACAATATGTTCCCCTTCGAGAGGTTCATGGGAGTATTAAAGAAATATGTTCGTAACCGTGCTAGGCCAGAAGGAAGCATCGCCAAGGGCTATGGAAATGAGGAGGTAATTGAGTTTTGTGTTGACTTTGTTCCTGACCTTAAGCCGATTGGTCTTCCTCGATCGCGGCACGAGGGGAGACTAAGTGGAAAAGGCACGATCGGAAGGAAATCAACGACATGTATGGACGGCCATTCTCTGACTGAAGCACACCACACTGTACTGACCAATTCCAGCTTGGTGGCTCCGTACTTTGAGAAACACAAGAATATTTTACGCTCGGACAACCCGGGGAAACCTGAATCCTGGATTAGGAAGGCCCACATGGAGACTTTCGGCAGTTGGTTGAGAAAACATTTAATGAATGACAATGATGTTGTAGATCAGCTGTACATGTTGGCCAAGACACCATCTTCGACTATAACGACTTTCCAAGGGTACGAGATAAATGGGAATACATTTTACATGATCGCCCAAGATAAAAAGAGCACCAACCAAAACAGTGGTGTCCGCTTTGATGCAGCAACCGAGAATGGGCAAAAGGTCACATATTATGGTTACATAGAGGAGATATGGGAACTTGACTATGGACCCTCCTTTAAGGTCCCTTTGTTCCGGTGCAAATGGTTCAAGCTAACAGGAGGTGGGGTAAAGGTGGACCAGCAATACGGAATGACAATGGTGGATTTCAACAATCTTGGTTACCTTGACGAACCATTCGTCCTAGCGAAAGATGTCGCTCAGGTTTTCTATGT
>NW_025225882.1:0-9549 GCF_018294505.1 Triticum aestivum | reverse complement strand
CCACGTACGGCGCCCGACGCTCTCGCCCACGTACGTCGCCCGCCGGCCTCCCTCGCCCACCGCGCCCTCGCCCGCCCTCAACGCCGCCGGCCGGCCTCGCTGCCCTCAACGCCGCCGGCCGGCCTCGCCGCCCTCAACGCCGCCCCCCAATCCACCTCCGGCCGTCCTCGCCGCCCTCAACGCTGCTCTACAGAGAGCGATCGAGATCGTGGAGAGAGAGAGAGAATTTTTTTTTGTTCTTTTTAATTTTAACTAGTTAATTAGTTTAACAAAAATGGTAAAATAACTTAAAACTTGATAATTAACAAAAAAACCGTAAAATTTGATAATTAACAAAAAAAACGTATATACGGAGAGGGGGCGGCGAGGGGGGCGGCGATGCGCGCGGTGTTTTCTTTAGGGATCGAGAGGGGACGGCGAGGGTTATAAATGTGTGTTGTCCTCGCCTCCCTCTCCGTGACGCCGTCGTCTGCCGCCCCGTCTTGTGCTCTACCGCGACACCCTCTCCCACCCCTTCCTCGCCCCCTCCTTTTGCCACCGCCCTTTCGCCATCGCCACCGCCACCGCCCCCCTCGCCGCCCGATTAATTTGTTTTTACTACATGTTTTCAGGACTGACATAATGGCGGACGATAGAGCTGACCCGATTATGGACAACTATGATCCGGACGGTGAAGCACATATGTTCGGCATCATAAACGGCGATATTCTATATGTGCCGACCGGACAAGAAGAAGATGATATCTCTTCTTATCTGAACCTTGACGGTGAAGATGAAGGGCGCCGTCAGCAAGATGATGCCGAACAAACGTCGATAAACGACGATCTTCAAATGGAAGTAGCAACCATCTCCGGCGCCGAGGTATATATATATACATTGAGCCTCTGGTGATACAAACTAACTGATTTGAATAAATATGTGTGGACTAACGCGCGCGACTCTCTTTCTTATTTTAGCCCTCGGCCGGATCGTCGAAACAATCGAGTACGTCGTCAAAGCGTGGCGCAACCAAGACGAAGAAACAAGGAGAAACATGCACCATCGAGGTTGTCGACAGTGCAACCGGCAGGCCGCTGGAGCCCCGCAAGAACGCCACCAAGTTTGTCAACCAATGCGGAGCCATTGTTAGAGACAACGTCTCGATCACCGTCCAGGAGTGGAATAAGCCAAAGAAGGCACGAATTGCTGGTTTCACTTTTGTCGATAAGAGAACAAAAAAAGATTGCTTCAAAAAGCTTATGGAACATTTCGTTCTACCTCCGGAATACAACAAATTCGATGAGGAGGGTAACAAGATTGAGGAAAACAAGGAGAGGAGGAGGCTAGTCAAACAGTTCGCTCTTCATAAGATGGCCGACGCATTCCGGAAATTCAAGCAAAATCTAGCCCATGACTTTGTCAAGCAGAACAAGACTCCGGATTTCAAAGGACAATATGAGAAACTGAAACATGATTGGCCAGAATTTGTGAAGCAAAAGAAATCGGAGCAGTTCATTCAAATATCGAAAAAAAATAAGGAAAATGCGGCTAAGAAGGAGTACAATCATATTATGGGGCCAGGAGGGTATCGCCTTTGGGAGCCTAGGTGGGAGAAGATGGAGAACGAGCTGAGGGCGTGAGGAATCCGTCCAGGTACGGAGGGATGGGACCCAAGGGCCAAAAGCTGGTGGTACGGGCATGGGGGAACGCTGAACCCGGAGACTGGGGACTGTGTTTACCGGGGAAAAATAATTAAACCCACCCAAGCCCTTATTGACGCAATGAGGGATGCTCAAGAGGGGAAGATCAAGTTCAACAGAGAGAACGACGCGCTGACAAAAGCCCTCGGGAATCCTGAACACGGAGGACGTGTACGAGGCATGGGGCACATTCCGTGGAAAATAGGGTTCCCCCAGAACGATGACCCGTACGGTTACAGAAGCCGGAAGATAAAGATGGATCAGGAAGCAGATGTTGTGGCGCGGTTGGCATCGGAAATGGATGTGATGAAGAAAACCGTGAGTGTACTAGTAGCCGAACGAGATGCAGCTCGGGCGCAGCATGAAGATCATCCAGCGGATCTCAGAAGCCAGCAGCGGAGAAGCAGTGCGGCTTCCACGGAGGCCCCACCGGCTGGTGCAGATGCACCGACGATCGAAATTACTGCACCTGAGCCTCTGGTGGTCGAAATTACTGCACCGGAGCCTCTGGTGGTCGAAATTACTGCACCGGAGCCTCCTCGCTACCCCGTGGACGATATAAAGGAGATGAAAGAATGTCATCTGTATTATCCTATCGGGAACATGTCCATGAAGGTAGCCATCGGCAGTGCTTTACCATGTTTACCTGGAGCACTCCACCACAACACCCCCATTCAAGATGGCTATGCTCGTGTCACGGTGGAGGACATATTCCAAGGGTTTGAGGACCTGGAGATTGACATTGCTACACCTAAAGGGGAGAAAAGACTTGGAGATGTCAAGCGCCATTTCATTCTATGGCAAAAGAAGTTTATCAAGTTTCCAGGCGAGGCGCCAAGGACAACAAGTCCACCCCCCTACGGTGGTGGCGGTTCACCTACACCTCCGTCACGTCAGCCGACGCCCCCCAGTCCACAACGTCCGGCGGGTGATCAGACGCCGCCCCCCAGTCCTCGTCCGGCGGGTGATCAGACGTCGCCCCCCAATCCACCTCCGGCAAAGAAGCAGAAGCAGTCCTGGATTATTAACCCGGACCCTTATGTACCTAAGACCACAAAGGTACTGGAGCCATCATTGAAGCCTCTCCCCACAAGGCCTTGGGAACGTAGTGCCGAGGAAACTGCCGCGGCCGCGGCTGCTGATCATGAGAAATGGAAGGCGGACTGCAAGAAGAAAAGAGAGCCCGAGCCCAAGCCAGTATTTTCTGATGAGCAAAAGAAGTGGACTAAGTCATTTTTGAGCACACCGTCCCAAGCCGCGAAGAATCTGTCTGACGACTATGCACGTGAACTTCGTAGGCAGGTACTCATGTTGAAGGAGAAGAAAGAGCGGGCGGAGAACCAGGAGAACAAAGCCTTGGAGGAGGCCGAGAAAATGGAATTAGAAAGTAAAAAAAGCGGGAAACGAGTTGCCCAGCTCGGGGAACAAAGTAAACAATCGATTGCCCCGCTTATAGTGAAAGCCGCCGGTCCGGATGACCCCGATATCATAGCAGCTACGGCAGCACATGGATTGACTGTAACGAGTGCCAGAGAACAAGCGGCCAACTTAGGTATTACTCTTCGTGAACTGTTAGGCCTTGATGAGGCGCCAGTGAAGGAGGTAGTAATTACATATGTGAAGAATGGGCCTCTCGTCGAGCCTGCGCAGGAACAGGATCTACCTCCACAAATGAAAGGTCTGCTGAAATGGTACAAGGGTTACATAAAAAATAAAAACGCCAAAGAATATATTTATGCGGAAGTTAGATATGAGCATCACTTCAAACATTACTATGTACAAATTCATCTGAGTGAATTGTTCCAGCTTTTCAATCTGCGCGAGCTCGACAAATCTATCATCAGTTGCTACGTTCTGTAAGTGATTTATTTCTACCCCATCTCGTTCATATTGCCTGCACTATATATATGTCCTAACTATATTGTTGTGTCCGCTATTATACATGCAGAATGAAGATTAAGGAATGCAGAGTAAGGAACATCCATGATGTTGGGTTCATTGACCCACACATCGTTAATGGATATGTGTTGGAGCATCACCCCGCCGACATGGAGGCAGACCTGTGGCAGTTTCTTACAAAGAAGGAACTCAAAAGTGATATTCTATTTCCTTACCATTTTGGGTGAGTGTTTCTGTCTTGAGCACATTCTCTTTTGTCTACTCCATGCATGGTATGTGGCCGGCTAATCGATGAGTTATGCATGACGTACTGTGCATGTATCGTGTCCGCAGGTTCCACTGGATTCTGCTAGTAATTAAAGTTGACACCTCAGAATGTCTCGTCCACGACTCTCTGAATAAGGATCCAAAGCTTTGGGTCGACATGAGAAGAATGTTGCAGAAGTAATTATTTTCATTCATTTGCGCTCTATATCGATCGGCCTATTTCGTTCATTTCCTAATATCAAGTAACTAATAACTCTCTTGTTCATTTAATTTTCTTTGCCTCGTAGGGTTTGGAGACGGTTCGTAGATACAAACGTCGGTGAATTCAAAAAAGAGCTAGAATTCAAAAGGGCAAAGGCTAAGAATGGTGAGGATATTCAACCAGCGGGGACCAATCTATGTGCATACTATGTCTGTGAGATGATCCGGAGATACACCTCTGAGCGGGTTCCGAGTGATACCAATGCTCAGAGGAATAACCTCCGGATGATGCTTAGTCCAGAAGCTCGCTTCCGACCACTTCAAGAGGAACTAGCTGGATGGTTCAGGAGGGAAGTCCTCCATCCTAAAGGAGAACACCATTACGAGGACGTAGAACTTTATATGCATTAAATTATGTATGGAAACTTGTTCAAAATTGTATATGGTCATCCGATGAGATTGAATATATATTGTATATTCCTCTTGAATTCTTTTTGGTTCTAATTTCAAATTTGTTTGAAATTGTACATTCATATGCATGTATGTAGTACCGTAGAATATGTGAAACTCCTTCAAAATTAAAATAAAGCACAAAAGAAATAAAACAATACAAATTAAACAGAAAACAGGTTTAAGGGGAGGGGGGCTAAAACCCTAAACCTGCGGCGGCCTTTAGTCGCGGTTTGCCAGAAGAACCGCGACTAAAGGTCCTCCGCCCCGACGGCCACCTGGCGCCCACGTGGACGGGCCTTTAGTCGCGGTTCTTAAGCAACCGCGACTAAAGGGTGGGGCCTTTAGTCGCGCCCGTTCGGTCGCGGTTGCGCAACCGCGACTAATGGCAGTTGCGAACCGCGACCAAAGGCCCTTTTTCCACCAGTGAAATTAACTCCTACTGCTTGTAGACCCGATCTAATTACTTCCCTGCTGCTTGGGATCAAATACAAAAACAGAATAAAACCTGGACTGCTCCTCCACTACTCTGTTTAAAGTCATGCTGCATCGATGCTTATTTACGTACCTAAAATCAAAATATTGAATCGGAGTAGCAACACTTCCACTCCTCTTGCCTCAGTCACTTCCTTGAATTCAACTACAACCCTGCCACCTTGTGATCATTGTCTTGGCAAAGTCCATCATCAACCGCACTGATTTTCTTATTTATGCAACACGACAATTTCGAGATATCGTGGGATGAACCGTATACCTTGCCACTGCTTGATGTTGCCTTTTCCCTGAACATTCAGGTCTACCTTATTAGCTGGATTCTTCTTCCCCATGTACAGGAGGATGACACCAAATATATTTGCATTCTTCTTAATTTTTCACCATGCATGACTCCGTTGGTGTCAGAGAAGAGTCCCTATATGAATGCATGCCATGGGGGAGACATCCATACTGCTTTTTAAAGGATCTATTCAACATCATTACCTGGTACCTTGTTAAGATACTCTCAACCATGAGACCTTTATTTTAGTTGTGTCTCTTCCAAGAAGCATGGAGCATCCTGCTGGTTGTCACTGTTAGTCCAACAAGAATATAAAACATGAAACAAACAATAATGAGAATACATTCACGCATCCAACCACCTAAAACCACCTAAACTTCATTTAAAAACTGATTATTTCAAGTCAAAGAGAATCAAATAATTTAAAAATAAGATATTAAGAGGATCATTACTTCCTTCGAAAAAATTATCATACATGTCAAGGGCAACAAAAGCCTGATTCAGTTTTAGTGGTCAAATGAATTAATTCAGAAGCAACTTGTTAGATAAACAGACTAATTAAGTTCTAATCCCCAAGCACGTACCTATCCGTCGGCTCTACACATTAGCACAAACATGGACGGATCAGAATGGGGGCTGGGCAGGGGAAAGGACCACTTTGCATAGGTTAGTGTTGAACTGGAAGGAGTAGTTTCTTGGATCGGCGCCTCCTGCTGGAGCTCCTCGAACGTCTCGGCCACCAGCCATGCGTGCCGTTCCAGGCAGGGGGCACTGCAGCCCTACAGCCGATTCACAAAGAGGTGGCACCGCACGCATGCGGTCACCTACACATCACGACTTCGTCATTCCCGCGGCCCTCGACTGTGATTGGCGCGAGGTGGCGAGGCAGAGAGCGCTGGGACATCCTTCGGGCCGCCAAGCTTGGCCTGCGGCTGCAGGATCCTCGACAACACCAGATTGGGCGAGACGACCATTAGATTTTTGTTCCTTATGTGTTTATGGAAGGAGATCGCTAGAGATATGATTAGATAGCGCTTTTTTTGTTATAAAGAGATAAAGATTGCTTTAGTTTTTTTTTGAGGGTGGAAGAAGTCGTGGATGACTAACAAAACGTGTCATAGGTGGATTGATTTTTACAACCAACGCAAAAGATGTGGGCCTTGCAAAGTTTTTTTTTCACAACGGAGCAAAATTTGAAGAGAGAATTATATGAGTCGATCTACACCATAATAATCTGGTCCCACCAGATTAACGACTCATAATTTCTAATTAATGTGGTAATTTTTTGGGAGTCTGTAATTAGTATAGGTATAGATAGATAGATAGATAGATAGATTTGGACCCCTTAAGGCATGTGTGAGTCCAATTAGACCAATGTTGTTGTGTGTTGGTCAAGATGGTATCGCCACGTGTAGTGTGGGTATTACTGGTACATGTTCATCGTTATAGGGTCTGTGTGTCGAAGGAGAACAAGTTTGGGGCATGCTCTTGTGTGCCAAGATGTTATGTGTGAACAAAAAAAATACTGTGAATAGTTCATTTATGTGGGCCCAGAAACAATGAGAATTATTTTTGGAGTACCTATTTTTAAATTGTGCACAATTCTAGTTGGGTGCTGATGTGGAATGTTTTTTTCCGCGGTGCACTTACAAACTGGACTCACTTGTAAGAAATCATGTCAACCCACGCAAAATGGCGGATTAGACCTAGCTACAACAAATTACCCCAATATGTGTCTTTTTGTGCAACAAACCTGTAAAGTACGTGTTCTATGCAAAAGTAACACCAAAAGTACTTGGTTCATGCAACTTCCTCGCTAAACCACATGTGAAAAAATATACAAATTCATGAAAAAAATGAAAGTGGTTGTGGCGTGCATGAGTGCACGACGCCACGCTTCTAGCCTCGGTAACTCCAAACGTTCACCCACACGCCAAATAAAGGCTGCCTCCCCCACCCCTACTACTTTTATTCCCCAAATCAGAAAAAACCCTCTCCTCTCACCTCGAACCCTACCTCCTACGAGACAGCAACCACCTCCCTTGCTCTTCGTCGTTGGAAGATGAAGGCCGGCCGTGAAGACGCAGATGTGGAGAAGGACGCAACAGTAGAAGCTGTGGAGAAGCCTGTTGTGGTCATTGCCGTCGTGGCTAGCGCAGCCGAGGGTGCCGTCGCGGCGACGGGAGGCGGTGCACCATCTGCTGTGACTGCCCCAGCCGCCGCCGCAGCGGTCGTCGAGCAGGTGCAGGAGGAGGTGGCGGTGGATCTGGAGGAGCAAAGGGTCAAGCGGAAGCACAAGCAGTACGAGCTTATCGACAAGTACTACAAGGAGGCTGAGGTCGCCGCTCAGGAAGTGCAGGACGAGGCCGTCGAGTTCTAGGAGGAGGTCGACGATGAGCTCAGTGATGTACTACTCTCTTCTGTTCTTTTCTCCTACTCTGTTTTTGGGGTTTTCTCCCATTTGGTTTTCTCCTAAATTGCATGTGATGTCTACTACGCAACCTTCTTCTTGTAGACGTTGTTGGGCGTGCAAGTGCACAGGTTTGTAGGACAGTAGCAAATTTCCCTCAAGTGGATGACCTAAGGTTTATCAATTCGTAGGAGGCGTAGGATGAAGATTGTCTCTCTCAAAAAACCCTGCAACCAAATAAAAAAGAGTCTCTTGTGTCCCCAACACACCCAATACAATGGCAAATTGTATAGGTGCACTAGTTCGGTGAGGAGATGGTGATACAAGTGAAATATGGATGGTAGATAAAGGTATTTGTAATCTGAAATTATAAAAACATCAAGGTAACTAATGATAAAAGTGAGCGAAAACGTTATTGCAATGGTAGGAAACAAGGCCTAATTAAGGTTCATACTTTCACTAGTGCAAGTTCTCCCAACAATAATAACATAGATAGATCATATAACAATCCCTCAACATGCAACAAAGAGTCACTGCAAAGCCACTAATAGCGGAGAACATAGGAAGAGATTATGGTAGGGTACGAAACCACCTCAAAGTTATTCTTTCGGATTAATCTATTCAAGAGTTCATACTAGAATAACACCTTAAGACACAAATCAACCAAAACCCTAATGTCACCTAGATACTCCATTGTCACCTCAAGTATCCATGGGCATGATTATACGATATGCATCACACAATCTCAGATTCATCTATTCAACCAACACAAAGTACTTCAAAGAGTGCCCCAAAGTTTCTACTGGAGAGTCAAGAACGTGAGCCAACCCCTATGCATAGGTTAATGGGCGGAACCCGCAAATTGGTCACCAAAACATACATCAAGTGGCACATGATATCCCATTGTCACCACAAATAAGCACGGCAAGACATAGATCAAGTGTTCTCATAAAAGACTAAATCCGATAAGATAACAGCAAAGGGAAAACCCAATTCATCACAAGAGAGTAGAGAGAGGGAGAAACATCATAAGATCCAACTATAATAGCAAAGCTCGAGATACATCAAGATCTTGTCATGGAGAGCGCCGGGATGATGAAGATGGCCACCGGTGAAGGATCCCCCTTCCGGCAGGGTGCCGGGAAGGGCTCCCAAGAGGTTTCTGGTGGCTATAGAGGCTTGCGGCGGCGTAACTCCTGATCTATCTTGATATTCGATGTTTTTAGAGTACGTAGGCTTATATAGGCGAAAGAAGTCGGTTGGGGGAGCCTCGAGGGGCCCACGAGAGGGTAGGGCGTACCCAGGGGGTGGGAGCCCCCCTATCTTGTGGCTTCCTCGATGACCCCTCGGCTTGCACTCCAAGTCTCCTGGATCGTAATCTTTCCAAAAATCACATTGCCGAAGGTTTAATTCCGTTTGGACTCCTTTTGATATTCCTTTTCTTCGAAATACTGAAACAGGCAATAAAACAGCAATATGGGCTGGGCCTCGAGTTAGTAGGTTAGTCCCAAAAGTAATATAAAAGTGTATAATAATGCCCATAATCATTCAAAACAAATAATAAAATAACATGAATGCTTCATAAATTATAGATACGTTGGAGACGTATTAGCATCCCCAAGCTTAATTCCTGCTCGTCCTCGAGTAGGTAAATGATAAAAGAAAGAATTTATGAAGTGTGAATGCTAGCAGGTGCACAAGTTTGATCAATGATAATTTCAATCACCTTTTCTAGCATGTTTATATGTCATAATGGTAGTTCATCTCATAAAACTCTTCAGGAACAAGTAACAAGCTATTCACATGTTAAAGCATAGACCATAAACTATCTTGAAAACTAGCAAACTTCATTCTTAGTCATCAAACAA